>NW_017670483.1:432358-438816 GCF_001879085.1 Nicotiana attenuata
CAACTACCCCTTCTTGAATCATTCTTTCTATTTCCCTTTTCAAAGAGCGACAATCTTCAATGCTATGCCCCCGGACTTTAGAGTGGTACATGCATCGAACAGCAGGATCAAAGCCTTTCGCATATGGGTCTGAAAAATTGCTTTTGGCCACCCGTATCAACCCACTTAGTTCTGTTGTTCTCTGCCATTGCCTTTTGCCTTTGTGTTGTATGGAAGAGTTACTTTAAAAACCACAAAACCAACCACCTTTCTTAAATGATATGACAAAATGAAACCATCACATTAGCGTTAGGGCATTTAACATAAGATAATTTCACTTTACGTGCAATGCACCTAGCCACAGTTATCGGTTCTAAAAATGACTTCGAGGGTACAAAGGTCAGTTGGCATCATCCCAATTTTTTATGTCAACCTCTCTTTTTCTTCCCTCACACTTCTTATCTTGCTCATTTTCTTTCTTTTTCTTTCTAATTATCACTCTTTTTCTTCCTTCTCATTTCTCACATCCCAGAATTCTGCCTCTTTTTCCTTTCCTTTTCTCTTTTTCCCATTTTTTCTCTTTTTTTTTCCTTTTAATAAATAAAAAAATGATTCGATCGAACCCTATGTAGGTTGCCTACGTATCATGACCCCGCATGAATCAGATCTTAGCGTAGTTCTGGAAGATCGAGAATAGAGTAAACAAACTGACATTTTTTTTAAGAAAAGAAGGAAATCTAAAGAATAAACCACAGAAACATATTTTGAATTTTCATTTGATATCCTGACGCAATAATTCGAAACAAGCAACAAAATATTTTGGATTTGAACTTTGATTGCCCCCAAGAAGAAATTCTAATGACAAACAAAAGATAAAGTATTTTTTTTTATGTACAATATCCTAAAGTTCTAATGAAAATAAAAAGAATTATTTTTTCATTTTTCACTAATTTCCCAAAGAAACACCTCAAAAGAAAATCTTTTTGGATTTTGGAATTAACACCTTAAAGAAAGCTTTTAAAGAAGTACTAAAAGAAAATTCTCTTTCATTTTTTTTTGAATTTTGGTCCTAATATACTAAAGGAAACATAAAAACAATTTATTTTAAGTCCTAGATATTAATTGCCTAAAGGAAGAACAACCTCAAATTTTTTCATTTCTAGAACTAGTATTCTAAAGAAAACTCATAACGGAAATATAAAATGCAACATCTCCCTTTTTTTGGATTTTTTGAATTACAACACACCTTGTAAAATATAAAATAAAAAGTACAATGACAAAACTTGACATCTCTGTACAAAACTTAGAAAGTAAAAGACGATATAAAAAAAATACCCAAAAATAACTAAAAATAAAAATAAGAGTAAATCTCCTTAAGCAACTCCTGAATGCAGCGGTCCTGGGGTATCTATCCTGCTCAAACTCCGGTTAGTAAATTCACACCTGTATGAGAAAACTTAAACCAACACTATGTGAGGCAATAACATTCCCTATTAGACACATGCAAGACATGGTTGCGATTATTTTTGCAAAATGGCTTATTTAGCTAAAAGGTGGCTAGAAGTGCAAAATTTGGCTAAGACCCCGCAAAGCCAAGAACCTAAGATTTACTAGGAAGACCGGACCCTATGTGGGTTGCCTACGTATCACGCCCCGAAAGACGAGAATCAGGTATGCGTAGTTCGGGCAGATTGGATACGGGCGAGAATTAAAAAAAAACCAACTAACTTATAGAAAACACATTTTTTTCTTTCTTTTTTTTAAAAAAAAATGATAAAACATGTAAAATCTCCTTGGATTTTCTTTTCCTTTTTTTTTTTTGATTTTTTGATTTTCTGAAAATGATTAAAAAGTGTAAAATCTTTTTTTTTGTATTTTTTTTTTGCTTTTTCTTAATAAAAACGTAATAAAAAACATAATTGGGCCCTACTTGCTTTATTTTTACACTTCACCCTCTTTTTTTCTTCTCTTTTTTTTCCCTTTTTTTTCATTTTCATTTGCCCTCAACTTTCATTGGTCGGCCAAATGACCCTTTTCCCCTTGAATAAATGCAACATGTAGCACATAGGATGCATCAAGATGGTCTGTTATTTTGGGTATACCTGTCCTAGACGGACCCAACCCCTGTGTTGAGTCCCCTAAGTCATATGCACGTGATGCAAATAAGCACTCCTACTAGGGATCCGGCATGAATTCAAGTTATTCTAGGTTCAAATCCTGGGTATGGGTTCTAGACTGTGTACCCGAGCGGACAACTCGAGTCGAGGAGGGGGCTACGTACCGGGGACCCGCGAGATCGTCCGGCTTAGTAACTTGTCCGGCCGCTTTCTTATTTCAAGTTATGACACTAACAGAATAGGGAGTCTCAACCAGTAAGCACATCCCCGGAGGTGAGAAGAGAAGGGTTTCGGCACAGTTTATATACAGTTCAGATATTATCAAAGCAGTAAAGCATTTAGCACATTTAGCAGGAAACATGTAGGAAAATCAGATAAAGCCAAACATAACAATTATTCTCAGCTCGAATTCTTAAACCCTGAACCGAAGTTCTGGGTTTGCGTCCCCAGCAGAGTCGCCAGAGCTGTCACACCTCCTTTTTCACTACACCCCCAAGGGCATAAAGTAGTTTTTCCAAGTAAAGGACAATCGAGACGGGATTTATTTATTAAAGATTCAGAGTCGCCACTTGGGAGATTTATGGTGTCCCAAGTCACCGGTTAAATCCCGAATCGAGGAAAAGAATGACTCTGTATAACAGTCCGCGAACCAGAAATCCGAGTAAGGAATTCTGTTAACCCGGGAGAAGCTGTTAGGCATTCCCGAGTTTCGTGGTTCTAACACGGTCGCTCAACTATCATATTTGGCTAAATATCTGATTTTAAAACATGTTTTGGCTTATGTGCTTTTTAACTTTTAACCACTTTTTTATAATTAATTAAAGAGGATTGCAACGTTATCAAAACACGTCTCGAACCAACGTCACATAAATGCACCCGTGGTTTTTGACATATTTTAATATCGTTGAGATTTGGATTTGGGTCACATAAATGCGCACCCGAGTTTAAGAAGGTAATGTTATTAAAATACGCTCCTAAAGCAACTACGCATTTGCACTTTGCGAGGGCCATTGAATTTTGCTAAACGGCCCGCCTCGAATTCTAAGGATAAACAAGATTAATTAAAGTGAGGGCCATGCAATTGTCATTTTGTTTGGCACGGCACCCCTTGATTTATTCTAACCAAAGGCTTCTAAGCTAACTCGTGAGGGCCATTAACTATTTGATCTCATTTACTTATGGCGCACCTCGATTAATCCTTAAAAAATCGTAATAAATTCCAAATGCACCCAAAGGTTCGCCTATCGGGGAGCGGCCTAAACATACTCCTAGCATCTTAAAATCCTATCAATAAACAAAATCCAAATTATAGGCAACCCAAAATGTCACGTACCAGACAAAGATTCAATTGAAATTCATGCTCACTACAAATTAAGAAAGAGTCAGTTCCTTTTACAAAGTTTGATGCAAGAAACAGCTTTGACAACAACGAATAGGATAAGGAAGGCAACCGATCAACAACTGAACGCAAAATAAATGGAAAATGTAACGAAATAACAACTCATATATAGCAACGCCTCTTCCCTAGACCATGAATACAAACAAGGCACCAAGCACAACTGAAAACCCAACAACCAGAAAGCCAATTGACACCACCATGTTAAACAAAACTAACAAAATATGCTCAAGAACCATATTACTGTGATACGATAGACATAACAATTTCAGGAGCAGAATTAACAAAAGATTCAACACACATGCCAAATTTAAGTGATTCAATAGACCCTTTATCCGGTTAAACCAACTCACATCTAAGCTTTGCAATTCTGAAAAGTAGCCGAAACATGAAGCAAATTATCCGGTTTAAAGCATAAAACTATTATTCAGAATGTCGCACAACATCATATAATGGGACAGCAGCTGAAAATTGAAGAATCTAATCGTCGCATAAGTGATGAACTGAAACAGAGGAAAAGGAAAATGAGTACTGAAATTTCAGAGTGATAAAGGAAAAATTATTACATATTTCAGTGTAATAGAGCACCAATGACGATTACAGCATTTTGAATCGAAAGTTCATACCTGAAACGCGAATAAAAATCAAACATTAAACCCGAACACAGAACAAATCGCCACCGGAACCTCAGCAACTGAACATCGCTTTAAATCGGAAAGGGGTTTGACCCTGTCTTTGGCTCGTCCCAGATCTGGTCTCACTGTTGTTCACTTGATTTTTTTTTTCGGACTAAAGTTCCCCATCTCTGTTTGGATGTGTGTGTGTATTCGGAATGGAGAAGAAGGTGAAGAACGAAGGGTCTGTGGTTTTGTTCGCTGGGTGTGTTTTCAGCGTGAGTGTGTGTGTTTTGTGAAGAAGATGACAGGCAGTGAGGGGTCGTTCGTTTCTGCTCAATTGTGGCCAATTTCCTGATTCTTCAGTCCATCTCCTTGGTCGTTTTTTATTCAGAAGAGGCCCTGGAATTTTTGCTTTCTTCTCTGAAAAAGGAGATCGAAACCGATGGGGGTACGATTTTTGCTGATTTTGATTTCTCCCCTCCCCTATTTGCTCTCTTTTGCATTAATTTATATGTAGAGTCTAGGTTTAGGTGCATTTTTGTGTATTTTTCCAATTAGTTCCTAGGTCTTTTTGTGTTAAGTCCTTAGCGTCTTTTTTTATTTGCTTTTGTTCCAAAGAAGAGTCTAGAAGGATCCCTAGGCTAAATGGACTAATCCGAATTGGGCCAAGGGTTGGGCTCTAAAACTCTTAAAATTGTAATCCGTCACCTTAATTGACTCCTTTTAAAATAGGGTAAAAATACTACACAATGCCAAAGCTAATCCTAATTAATTAAACTAAACATGAAACTATTTTTTGTGTTTTCAATATTATATAAAGATAAAAATAAGGTACTATTTTTGTGTTTTTTTTAAATTTATGAAAAATACATAAACTAAAATATTTTTATGTAATTTTTATTTTTCTTGTAATAAAATAAAGTAAAAGAGTCAAAATTAATTGAAATAGCGCTATTAGGCCTAAATTAAATATTTACATGCTAAAATATGAAAAATCTTGGGGAGCGTCAAAAATCACATGTCTACAGCTGCCTCTCTTTGACTGGAGACACAAAGAGTTTTCAGACAAAGAACGACTAGACAGGTTTTTTGACCCGACCCTTATTTGGAGACCAAAACTAAGAGAAAAAGGGGGAATGTAACCGAGCCCTGGTATCTGAGCTGCCTACATATCCTTGGCTATGAAGGAATCAGGCCACATGTAGTTCAGAGGTGAGTGAGATGATGGAGTATGCCGAGGTGGAGAGCCATTCGAGGTGCCGTTACGCCGAGGTTCCGGTCCGCGGTCCTGCTATTACATCAAAATCAAAAGAAATGAAAAGACTAGCTAAGTCTGTCAACTACGAGTTACAAGATTCCTATCTATAAGTCTTCTGAAGCTTGATCTTGAGTCTTGAATGGTTCTTCATGCAGACTTTGGATATGAACCTTGACGCTAGCTAGTTGCAGGTGCTAATTCATTTTTCCTCAGCTTTTCGGACCAAACCCGGACACCACACCATGCTTGTGACTCCAATCATCTCTTAAGCAATTCACATGTTTCTCTACTTCTGCATTTGGATTCACTTTTCCTTCTTTTGTTTCTCCTCTTGTTTTGTTATTTTGGATTGTGGCTAACTTCCGCTGATCATCTCGGACTGTTGACTCGCATTCTTTCTGCAAGCCTCTTTTGTTGCTGACTTGAATTGCATTCTGAAGTGTTTTGCCCTTTCTCCGAGTGATGCTTGACCGCTAAAACTTGAAATATATGCCTTTGTTCTCCAGGAGGGCTCTTGACTGCTAAAACTTGAAATAAATGCCTCTGTTCTCCAGGCGGGCACCTGATTACTAAAACTTGACATAAATGCCTCTGTTCTCCAGGCGGGTTCCTGATTGTTAAAACTTGAAATAAATGCCTCTGTTCTCCAGGCGGGCTCCTGATCACTAAAACTTGAAATATATGCCTCTGTTCTCCAGGCGGGCTCCTGATTGCTAAAGCTTGAAATAAATACCTCTGTTCTCCAGGCGGGCTCCTGATTGCTAAAACTTGAGATAAATGCCTCTGTTCTCCAGGCGGGCTCCTGATTACTAAACTTGAAATATATGCCTTTGTTCTCCAAGCGGGCTCCTGATTGCTAAAGCTTGAAATAAATGCCTCTGTTCTCCAGGCGGACTCCTGATTGCTAAAACTTGAAAAGCATTCCCTTGTTCTCCAGGTGGGCGCCTGACTGCTGAACTTGCAATGTATTCCCTTGTTCTCCAGGTGGGCGCCTGATTGCTGAAATTTGAAATGTATTCCCTTGTTCTCCAGGTGGGCGCCTGATTGCTGAAACTTGAAATGTATTCCCTTGTTCTCCAGGTGGGCGCCTG
>NW_017670483.1:438841-460477 GCF_001879085.1 Nicotiana attenuata
TTGAAATGTATTCCCTTGTTCTCCAGGTGGGCGCCTGATTGCTGAACTTGAAACTTATTCCCTTGTTCTCCAGGTGGGAGCCTGATTTCAACAAAAATAGACAAGACAAAGAACAATTTTCTGCCCCAGTTTTGTGGGTGGGTACAGATGTGAGTGTAGAACTGAATCGTATTGCCAAATGTTACTAAGAATTTGAAAGCTAGGTCCTATTATCTAGGGAGGTCCGGACAACTCCTAAATTACATCTTCTAAAGGTATTACTCCCACTACATTTGTTATCAAAAGGTCTTAAACTACTCCCCATTATCCAGGAGGGTCCTGACAAGTTCTAGTTAAAAAAAACAGTTTTAACCTAAGTTATTTATACTAATAGTACAACTTTCACTATATCTTGTTATCTAAACAGACCTTAAAACTACGTCCCATTATCCAGGAGGGTCCTGAAAACTTCTAATTTGATCCTATCTTAAACATGCAAACTTTGAAACCAACTTATATTCCTTTGGGGTACATTTATGCTGAATTATGCTACTCATGATTGTTTTGAAATTTAAACTAAATCCCATTTTTCAGGAGGGTCCTGAAAGTTTATAGTCGAACCTGTCTGGTGCCTGCCTTTCCTTGAGGTGGGTTTCTCCGAAACGAACGAAATTTCTGCCCCTGTTTCAATCAAAGAAAAATCTTGTCAGTTTAAAATGTGGTGGTTGGTTTGTGGCCTTGACTTTGAGAGAGATTGCTCCTTCGCTTCCCATGATGACTGACTTCCACTCGAGGACCCTGCCTGCTTATTGACTAACCACTCTCTCTGTCATCCGTAATACCTTTTCTCCGTTCAGACCCAATATCCTCTATTTGTTGCATTTCTCATGAACTGGCATCTACCCAACCTTTGTGTCTCACATGAATCCTAAAGCACGTCCATTGCCCCCCACTCCGTGTGTATGATGTTCTTTCTTGACTTAAACCACTGGCCTTGGCCTTGAGGTCTGTTGCTCCTTCACTTGCCATGACAACTGATTTCCATTCGAAGACCCCGCTTGTTCCTTGACTAACTACTTCCTTTGTAAACCTTAACACAGAAAATACCTCTTCTCGCTCAAACCCAACACCTTCTATCTGTTGCATTGCTCCTGAACTGACATTTACCAACCTTTGTGTCTCACATGAACCCCAAAGCACGACACTTGTCACCCCTTTATTGCTTATGCTGTTCTTTCTATCCTTAAACCACTGGTCCTGTCCTTGAGGTCTACGGCTCCCTCATTTGCATTGATAACTTTGACTTCTGCTTGGAAAGTCTTGCTCGTCACTAGTTTAACACCCTTTTATCAATCTTATCATAGCAAATACCTTTGATCTGTTCACCCAACCCTTCATCTGTTGCATTGTTCATGAATTGACATATACCAAGCCTTTGTGTTTCACATGAACTTTCAAAGCATATTGATTGTTACCAACTCATCGCGCATGTTGTTCTTTCCTGATTTAAATCACTGGCATTGGCCTCAAGGTCTATTGTTCCTTCACTCGCCCTGATAACTTTGATTTCCACTTGAAGACCCTGCTTGTCACTGTTCAACCACCTTTTGTCAATCTTACCACAGAAAATATCTCTGATCCGTTCACCAAGCACCTTCCATCTTGTTGCATTGTTCATGAATTGATATGTACCAAACCTTTGTATTTCACAAGGATCCCAAAGCATGTTGATTGTTATTAGCTCAATGCGCTTGTTGTTTTTTCCTGACTTATGACATTTTGATGTGTTAGCCAGACCCCGTTTTGTGCAATTGGAAAGTTGGTGGCAAATTTTGAAGTCATTTCTTACTTGTTCTGACCAGACATACTCAAGAAGAGGAAGTAAACAAAACAAAAAGAACAGAGTAGAGGACAATGGGAAGAGATGATTCCTAACAAGAAAACTACAAAGTAGAAACCTATCGGATGTGGATACCAACTTTAATGACCATGACATGCAGTTGCGGCCTATTCTGTTAAGAAAATCTTATGTTCAACTCTTGTCGTGCCTTTTTGCCGTGAAACTGGGCTTCAATGCTCCGCTTATCCAATCTGATTCACAATCCTTATTCGACTTGTAGTGCCCGAAGGGTTTTCACCACAAGCCTATCTCATTCTGTTCTTTCTCTCAACTTACAATCGCCTCAAGGTGACCGTGAGGGTTTTCACCAATAAGACTCTATCATTTTTATTTCTCTCAGCTTTCATCGCCTTGCGCTACCCGTGAGGGTTTTCATCGATAAGACTCTCTCATTTTTCCCTTTTTCGTGTTTGAACCAGAGTATTGTCCCTCATATGAATCACCTCTACTTGCTCGACTTGACATTTCTCGAAGACTGATCAGATGGTCTTTCTTTGGACCGTAATGCTGGCTTTTGGACAGGGTTAGAAAGAAAGGGTATCAAAGGCTCAAAACAATTCAAATGGGTTCAAAATTACAACTTTCGGAATCAAATCTCTTGCAACAATCACAACTTCTGCCCCAGTTTCTTTGCTTGGGGACTTTTGGATTTTTACTTTGATGGGACCGAACCGTGAGGCTGCCTACATATCCTAAAGAGGAATCAGGTCGAACGTAGTTCATGTCATAGGAATTACTTTGTTGTTGTGATTTTTCCTTTCTTTTCCTTCCATTTTCTCTTCTTTTTTTTCTTTCTTTCTTCTGCCTTTTCTTCTTCTTTTTTTTTTTCTTTTTCCTTTTTCTTTTTCTTTTTCTACTCTTTTTCTTTTCTTCTTATTTTGTCATTTTCATTTTCTTTTCTCTCTTTTCCTTTACTTATCCTTTACGCTTGCGTTTCTGAACTTTACTTATCCTTTACGCTTGCGTTTCTGGACTTTGCTACTGATTCCAAAAGAGGGGTGTGAAAGAAAATAAATAAGGCTCAAAGGGGTAACAAAGGATAAAGTGTTTAGATAGCAGAACAAAATGTCTTCGTCATTCCAACCTCCAAAACATGCCGAGTACAAACAAATGCAATTAAGCAAAATACGGAAAACATTCGTAATATCTTTTGATTGTGCCAGACCTGATAACCATATACACACATTTGCCTTCTACATCTAAAAGCAACATTGGACAACACTCTCACTCTCCTTATCACGAACGACCCCTATAATTTGGGGCAAACTTGGCTTTGGCTTCTGACCGATGCGGCATGATGCATTTAAACAGTATTTCTTTATGTCCTATCTTCCCCAATTTCACATGGTTCGGGCTTCAAATGCTCTCAAAATGTCCAAATTTGTTCTTATTTCCATCAAGTGTCCCTATCATCTTCAAAATTGTTTCAATGCTTCATGACTAAACTAACTTTCGAGCTCAGGCTGAGAATTATGCATGCATGTCATGTCAGTAGAACCAGCAGGAAAAGAACTGTGGAAAGAAAAGAGAACTAAGCAAAAGAAAATGACTAGAAATAACAGAAAACGGGAAATTGTATTAGACAGACGGTAAAACGGTTCGAACAACAAGAGAAGCAAACTAGACTGGGGTTACAACCCCGGAACCAACCTAGACAGCACTAAACGAGCTACTACGACTAAACAAACCAAGCAAAATGAAAGGATAGAAGGGTTTGAGTCACAAGACAATATCCGGATTACAACCCTGAAATAACCCGGACAGCAGAAATGACAACAAAATAAACCACCAAAATTCCACTCCGGCTGACCAAGAAATGGAGCGTCTTCCCAATTACCAAGCACGGCATCTTAGCAACTGAGTTTCGCATCAATACTGGCAAGACCATTATCAACTTTAATCAACAAGTTCCCAAGAGGATTCACATGCTCCCTGTCACTGTCATTGACCACAACTACCCCTTCTTGAATCATTCTTTTTATTTCCCTTTTCAAAGAGCGACAATCTTCAATGCTATGCCCCCGGACTTTAGAGTGGTACATGCATCGAACAGCAGGATCAAAGCCTTTCGCATATGGGTCTGAAAAATTGCTTTTGGGCGCCCGTATCAACCCACTCAGTTCTGTTGTTCTCTGCCATTGCCTTTTGCCTTTGTGTTGTATGGAAGAATTACTTTAAAAACCACAAAACCAACCACCTTTCTTAAATGATATGACAAAATGAAACCATCACGTTAGCGTTAGGGCATTTAACATAAGATAATTTCACTTTACGTGCAATGCACCTAGCCACAGTTATCGGTTCTAAAAATGACTTCGAGGGTACAGAGGTCAGTTGGCATCATCCCAATTGTTTATGTCAACCTCTTTCTTCCCTCACACTTCTTAGCTTGCTCATTTTCTTTCTTTATCTTTCTAATTATCACTCTTTTTCTTCCTTCTCATTTCTCATATCCCACAATTCTGCCTCTTTTTCCTTTCCTTTTCTCTTTTTCCCATTTTTCCTCTTTTTTTTCCTTTTAATAAATAAAAAAAAATGATTCGATCGAACCCTATGTAGGTTGCCTACGTATCATGACCCCGCATGAATCAGATCTTTGCGTAGTTCTGGAAGATCGAGAATAGAGTAAACAAACTGATATTTTTTTTTAAGAAAAGAAGGAAATCTAAAGAATAAACCACAGAAACATATTTTGAATTTTCATTTGATATCCTGACGCAATATTTCGAAACAAGCAACAAAATATTTTGAATTTCAACTTTGATTGCCCCGAAGAAGAAATTCTAATGATAAACGAAAGATAAAGTATTTTTTTTATGTACAATATCCTAAAGTTCTAATGAAAATAAAAAGAATTGTTTTTTCATTTTTCACTAATTTCCCAAAGAAACACCTCAAAAGAAAATCTTTTTGGATTTTGGAATTAACGCCTTAAAGAAAACTTTTAAAGAAGTACTAAAAGAAAATTCTCTTTCATTTTTTTTTTTGAATTTTGGTCCTAATATACTAAAGGAAACATAAAAATAATTTATTTTAAGTCCTAGATATTAATTGCCTAAAGGAAGAACAACCTCAAATTTTTTCATTTCTAGAACTAGTATTCTAAAGAAAACTCATAACGGAAATATAAAATGCAACATCTCCCTTTTTTTTGGCCTAAACCTAACAGTGTAATTGAAGTTAGGAGTTTTCATAGGCTTCCTAGTTTTTATAGGAGATTTATTAGAGATTTTAGCACCATTGACTTTGTGCCTGGAGCACAAAATCCAAATAGGCATGCTTATAAGAGTAATCCAGAAGAGACAAAAGAACTATAAAGGCAAGCTGAGGAGTTTCTTGAGAAAGGTCTTGTGAGAGAGAGCATCAGTCCTTGCTATGTTCATGTCCTATTGGTGCCCAAGTGAACTTGGAGGATGTGGGTGGACTGTGGAGAAATAAACAAGATAACAGCAAAGTACCGCCATCCTATCCCTCGCCTTGATGACATGTTAGATCAATTGCATGGATACAAAATATTTTCTAAAATTGATCTAAAAAGTGGATACCATCAGATTCAAATGAATCTTAGAGATGAATAAAAAACTGCTTTTAAGACCAAATATGGGCTTTATGAGTGGTTAATTATGCCTTTCGGCTAGACTAATGCATCCAGTACTTTCATGAGATTGATGAATCATGTTTTTAAGGACTTTAATGGAAAATTTGTGGTGGTTTATTTTGATGATATCTTGATTTACTCTAAAAAGCTAGATGAGCATGTGGAATACTTAAAACAAGTTTTGAAGTTCTTAGAAAGCAACACTTGTTTGCTAATCATAAAAAGTATACCTTTCGCGCGGATCATGTGGTATTCTTGGGTTTCGTGGTTTGTTCTAGGGGAGTTGAAGTTGATGAAGAGAAAATCAAGGCAATCAAAGAATGGCCTAAACCTAACAGTGTAATTGAAGTTAGGAGTTTTCATAGGCTTCCTAGTTTTTATAGGAGATTTATTAGAGATTTTAGCACCATTTCTGCTCCTTTAATTGAAGTTATTCAGAAGGATAAGGTCTTTTCATGGGGAAAAGAACAAGATGATGCTTTTAACTTGTTGAAAGAAAAAATGAGTTATGCTCCTATTTTGCAATTACCTAATTTTTCAAGTCTTTTGAGGTTGAATGTGATGCTGCTAGAAAAGGAATTGGTGTTGTTTTGATGCATGACTCGAAGCCCATTGTATACTTTAGTAAAACGCTGAGTGGAGCTATATTGAACTACTCAACTTATGACAAATAGCTATATGTTTTGGTATGGACTTTAGCTACATGGCAATATTATTTGTGGCCAAGAGAGTTTGTGGTTAAAACTGATCATGAATCCTTGAGGTATTTAAATAGCCAAGGTAAGCTTAATCGTCGCTATGCAAAATGGGTTGAATTCATTAAAAAATTTCCATATGTGATTTCTTACAAGCAAAGAAAAAATAATGGGGTTGTTGATTCACTTTCAAGAAGGTATCTCTTGGTTTCTTCTCTTACTTCTAAATTGATGGACTTTGATCAAATCAAGGGACTTTATTCTAATGATTCTTATTTGGAAAGGCTTTTGCATAATGTAAGTTAGGTCCTTATGAGGGGTTCAATCTTCAATATAGGTTCCTTTCTAAGGAAAATAAATTGTGTATTCCTAATTTCTCTTTGCGTGAATTGTTTGTTAGGGAAGCACATTGTGGTGGACTCATGGAAAACTTATATACTTGTTGAACATTTTTTTTGGCCTGGCATGCGATAGGATATTGAAAAAGTGTGCGCTCAATATCATGAATATAAAAAATCCAAATCAAAAGTGTTACCACATGGTCATTATACTCCGTTACCTACTTCTCCTTGGATTAGTTTTTCTATGGATTTTGGGTAGGACTTCCTGGAACTAAGTATGGTAAAGATAGTATATTTGTGGTGGTAGATAGATTTTCAAAAATGGCTCATTTTATTCCATGCTTGAAGACTAATGATGTATTAAATGTGCCTTATTTATTTGTGAAGGAAGTGGTTAAATTACATGGCATACCTTAAACTATATAGTGATAGGGATGCTAAATTTATAAGTCACTTTTGGAGAGTTCTTTGGGGGAAGTTAGGAACTAAATTGCTATTTTCTACATCTTGTCACCCACAAACTGATAGACAAACGGAAGTAGTGAACAGGAACTTGGGGAATATGTTGAGAGCTGTTTTAAAAGGAGAATTAACTTCTTGGAAAGAACATTTGACCATGGTAGAGTTTGCCTATAATAGAACTATCCGCTCTTCTGCTGGTAAGTCTCTTTTTGAAGTTAATTAGTGATTTAATCTCCTCACTCCCCTTGATTTATTGTCTTTGCCTACTAATGACATTGTTAATCTTGATGGTAGGAATAAGTCTGAAATGATGAAGAAGACCCATGAACATACAAGGCTTGCAATTGAACGGAAGAATGAACAAACTGCCTTGAGAAGAAATAAGGGGTGAGAATATGTTATTTTTAAGCCTGGAGATTTAGTCTGGTGCATTTTAGGAAGGAAAAATTTCCTTCCAAACGAAGATCCAAATTAGATCCAAGAGGAAATGGGCCATTTGAAGTCCTTGAAAGGATTGGAGACAATGCTTACAAACTCGACCTTCCTAGTGAATATCAAGTTAGTGCTACCTTCAATGTTTCTGAACTTTCCTTCTATGATGCAGGCTCGAATTCAAGGATGAATTCTCTTCAAGATGGGTCATTTGAAGTCCTTAAAAGGATTGGAGACAATGCTTACAAACTCAGGCTCGAATTCAAGGATGAATTCTCTTCAAGATGAAGGGAATGATAGCATCCATTGCAGCTCAATGTCATTAAAGGAGAAGGATGAAGCTCTGGAAGATCCTAGAAGACCCATGACAAGGTCTCAAACAAAGAAATTTCAAGACAAGCTTAATGGGTTTCAATTGGCAATTAGAAAGTGTCTTATAATAGAAGAAGAGCTTCTGCACAAGGAGGATATTTGGGCCAAGCCTTACAACTATTTGGAGGCCCAAATTCTAGTCCAAGAGGAGATAGAATTAGGTCCAAATATGCCCAATAAAGAGGAATTTTCAGCAGCCGAAAAATAGTTTCTAGAATATATATTTAATAGTTGTTTTAATTTATAATGACTTGCATTGGTCTATGTGTATGTTGACTATATTGGTCTTAGTGTGGGTAGTCTTATATGCTTCTAGAGAATGTAATTCTCATTTATTAAAGTCCTGACTAGCTCCTTCTTTACTACTATATAAAGGGGTGCTTGTCTTTCATTGTGGAGAACAATATTGAATATCAATATTATTATTGTGAGTTCTTTTGAACCTTTGTGAACTTTACTTCAAGATTTATCTTGCAACCCTAACTAGTTCATAGCTTAAGGTAGTAAGATAATTTTCTTTCTTGTGATATCTATGGTTTCTTTTGATACTATTCGAAGGCAACTAGTTTCTTTTACTAGTTGTTATCGTAAGTTATCAAACTAGAAGTCAAGATTCGAATATAGTTCTTGATTAGCTTCTCTCTAGTGAAGGCAATTGATTTCATAACCAACTTTTTGTCACTAGGATCTTAACAAAATCTAGATTAATATAATATTGGGGATCTTGGATCTTTCGTTGAATTTCCTCATATCTAATTTATTTTGCTTTTCTCAAGTCAATTGCATTTCTTTACTGCTTCTGTATTTCTTCAACTTATTTTCTTTAAGTTCTTGGATCTCCCAACCTTTGTGTTATCACTTCCCACACAAATCAACCTCCGGACGGCTCAAATCTAGCCAAAATAACTTAGTATTATCAATAAAAGTCATCAAAAACAGTTCCAAATGGTAAAGCTAAGATCTTTCATCAAAATAAAAAATTTAACCCAAAAAGTCAACTCGAGCTCCAGCCCTGGAACCCGACCAAATCACAAATTCTGAACACCCATTCAATTACAAGTCCAACCATACCGATTTTATCTAATTGCGACCTCAAATCGACCTCCAAATCACCAAATCTCACTCTCCAATAACATATCCAAAATCTCCAAATTTATCCTTATATTCATATAAAGTATGTGTAATAATCAATGGGTAATTAGTATTTATCATCAAAATTGAATAAACTTCACTTACCTATTCACTTGTGATAAAAAGCTCTCCAAAAATCGCCCTATACTGAAATCAACAAATCCCAAAATGAGAAAAACACTCAAACCCTTGATTCTAAGACCTGCTAGTGATTCCGCATCTACCTCACTTAACCGCATCTGCGATTCTGCATTTGCAGTCCCAAGCTCGCATATGCGAGTCCCTCCCAGCCTCCGAACTTTCGCATTTGCGGACAATTTTGTGCTTTTGTGCATCTGCATCTACGGCTCCACCTGTGCGTCCACATCTGCGGACCCAGCCTAGCCCAGCCTCAATCCGCTTCTATGATCAACATGCCACTTCTGCGACCTTGCACCTGTGACCAATCCATCACAGGTGCGAATGCATCAGAACTCCAAAACTTCAGCAGTTCGTCAAAGTATAAAATTGATCCGCCAATAATCTGAAACACACCCGAGGCCCCCGGGACTCCATCTGAACATATCAACAAGTTATAAAACACCATACGAATATATTCAAAGCCATAAATCACATAAACAACGCCAAAACCACGAATCACACCCAATTCAAGCCCAATGAAAAAAATGAATCTCCAATCACATCAAACCAACCCTATATCACATCAAACCAACCCGGAATGACCTCAAAGTTTGCATGCAAGTCCCAAGCGACACAACGGGCCTATACCAACTCCAAGAATCACAATTCGAATGTGGTATCAATAAAGTCAACTCTCGATTAAGCCTTTCAACTTCCAAACTTCCAACTTTTCAACTTTCGCCAGAAGCACCAATTCTACCTACGGACCTCCAATCACACGCCTAAGTCCAAAATCACAATATAAAGCTATTGGAATCAAAGACACAAAATTCTAACAGCTGGTCAACTCTTACAACTTAAGCCTCCAACTAAGGGACTAAGGGGCCCAAATCAACAAAAATTCTTCGGAATTCACACCAATCAACCCCCCAAACCATATAACCCTACATACACATATGAAAAATATCAAATAGGGGAATCAGGGCTAATATACTCAAAACAACCATCTGGGTCGTCGTATTCTCCCCCTCTTAAATAAATGTTCATCCTCGAACAAAGTGTAGAGACATTCTTGAAGTACCAAAAGGTGAGAATAACGACTATGCATATCATGATCGCTCTCCCAAGTCGCCTCTTCGACTTGTCGACCTATCCATTGAATCTTCACTTAAGCAATGTTCTTTGACCTCAACTTCCAGAACTGCTTTTCCAAGATAGCCACTGGCTCCTCAACATAAGTGAAATCCAGGTCCAATTGCACTGAGCTCAAATCTAACACATGTGACAGATCACCATAATACATCCGGAGCATGGAAACATGAAACACGGGGTGAACTCCTGATAAGTTGAGTGGCAATGCAAGTCTTTAGGCTACCTCTCAAACTTTCTAGACTGCCTCAAAAGGACTAATATGCATAAGGATCAACTTGCCCATCTTCCCGAACCCTATCAAACCCTTCATGGGGAAACTCTGAGTAGAACCTTCTCACTCACCATATATGCAACATCACGAGCCTTCATGTCAGCATAACTCTTCTGCCTAGACTACAATATACGAAGTCGCCCTTGAATCAACTTCACTTTCTCCAAAAGCATCGGGGACCAAATTAGAGCCTAACAACCTAGCCTCCCTAGGCTCAGACACCAAACGGAGAACGACAATGCCTCCCATATAATGCCTCATAAGTAGCCATATGGATACTCGACTGAATGATGTTGTTGTAGGAAAACTCTGCTAATAGAAGAAAATGATCCCGTGAACCTCCAAATTCAATGACACATGCACGTAACATGTCCTCCAATATCTGAATAGTGCGCTCGGGCTGTCCGTCCCTCTAGGGATAAAATGTTGTACTCAACTAGACCTATGTGCCTAACTCTCATTGCACTACTCTCCAAAAATATGATGTGACCTGTGTGCCTTGATCGGGGATAATAGACACCGGCACACCACGAAGGCAAACAATCTCACGAATAAAAATCTAAGCCAACTGCTCTGAAGAGAAGGTAGTCATGACTAGAATGAAGTGAGCAGACTTGGCCATTCTGTCCACAATAACCCATACTCCGTCATATCTGTTCAGGGTCCATGGAAGTCCAACTACTAAATCCATAGTGATACGCTCCCACTTCCACTCCGGGGTATCAAGCCTCTGAAGCAAACCACATGGTCTCTGATGCTCGTACTTCACCAGTTGACAGTTCAAACACCGAGCCATATACTCCACAATCTTTCTTCATTCTTCTCCACCAGTAGTGCTGCCTAAACTCCTGATACATCTTCTCGGCACCCAGATGAATGGAATACCATGAACTATGGGCCTCCTTAAGTATCAACTCACGCAACCCATCTACATTCGAAATACAGATCCGACCCTACATCCTCAACACCCCATCATCTCCAATAGAAACCTCCCTGGCATCACCGTGGTGCACCCTGTCCTTAAGGACATACAAGTAGGTATCATCATGCTGACGCACCTTGATGCGCCCCACTGAAGAAGACCGCAAAACCACGTAAAAGAACCCGTCTAGGCTCAAAAATATCCAACCTCACTAATCGATTGGCGGAAGCCTGAACATCCAATGCTAACAGCCTCCCCAATTGGAGTATAAGCAAGACTATCATTACTCGCAGCCTTCCTATTCAAAGCATCGTTCGATACATTGGCCTTCCCGGGATGATAATGAATGGTGATATCATAGTCCTTTAGTAGCTATAACCACCTGTGTTGCCTCAAGTTCAGATCCTTTTGCTGAACAAGAGTTGTTGTTACGATCCAAAATCTAACTAGTCGTGATGGCACCTAAACCAACCGCTAGGTAAGCCAAATAATAGTAATACAATTCAAGGATAATGATAAGAGTCAAAAGTGAAATAACTGAATTATACAGCTCCCCAAGGACTAGTAGTACAAGTCATGTGTCACTAAGACATAGATTTAAAAATTGAAATGAAAAATGATACGATGTTTCATTTAAATGTACATGAACAGAATCTCAAATCTAAAACTACCAAGAACTAACTGAATGCGGGTACATCTTCTATGCCATCTCTCGCCATACATAGCGGGATCAACTTGAAGATCTGCACGCAAGGTGCAAAAGTGTAGTATGAGTACATTCGACCCCATGTACTCAATGTATCCTAACAAATCTCATTGACGTATTAGAAGAAAAAATAATAAATGATACTTCCTATCACCCGTACAGTTTACAATTCAACAAGTATAGAACATATATATGATCAAATAAGAAATATCTTAGGTAAAACCACATTAACGCTCACAATTCTTTGTTTTAAAGTGTTCTGTTAAGTCAACAATCTAGCATATAAGGAAGATACACAAGTAAATCAGGTGAACCGTCAATGAAATTACAATTAAAGATGAAATGCAATAGTCAAATATCAGCCAGTTGCAGCGCGCAATTTGATCCTAAAAACAATGAGCAAAAAAGGAATGTTGTAGCGGGAAACCCGATCCAAATAATAGTAAAGCACTCTCAGAGCTCAAATCATCTAGAAACCCGTCGGTTTCTGACAATCCGCGTGTACACCATCAAAAGAGAAACATGAGAAGGTGACCTTAGGGGGATGATCCGTATCCACACGGCACAGACAACTCACATGCTAATAAGATCTACCGCACGGACAACCCACGTGCTATAATATCAATATCTGGATCCGTCTCATGTGCGAATATCACAAGCCACCTGGCGTGGTCACATGCATAACAACAACACGCATGGCATGGTCACATGCATAACAACTTAATCCGCCCGGCGTGGTCACAAACATCCGGTCCAAATCATATCAGACAGAAGCAAGTATACAAGAACACAAGTATATGATGAATAAATATCAGAATTCATGCTCTTGGACTGGTATAATAACATGCTAAAGTGTAGGCATGCGCAAAGTGTGTTATCATAGCTCAATCGACAATTTCATCATAGAAATAGCAATTACCAAGTTTATTAAGGGAATTAGCCTCTTCGTAACATCAAACATGTCTCAAATAGTTCACAACAATGTTACGAATATGAGAAACATTATAGCTTACAGATTAACAGTCAATTCTAGGCATATCATAGCCTTAGCACTACCCCGAGCATGTATAAATGCTCGGGTACTCGCACATGGGCTCAAACCCCACACATATACGCACCTATAGAATATATCTATCACAAAGAAGTCGGGCAATTGGTCTCAACCAAGTATAAATAAGATACTTACCTCAAGCAAGCAAAATCAAATACTGAGCAAACCAACCAATACTCTAGAAACGCCAAATCGCGCAAATCAAACTCCAAACAGCTCGAAACTAGCCAAAAGCAACTCAGATAATCAAAAAATTTCTTAGGAAACAAACCCAAGCGATAGAGGTCAAATCTTTAATCAAATACTCAAAGTCAACCAAAAATTCAATCCGGGCCCGCATCTCGTAGCCCTTCAAAACTCACAAATTTCTTGATAACCCATTCAATTACGAGTCCAACCATACTCCATTCACTCAAATCCGATTCCGAATCGATGCTCCAAAATCAAATAATCAGTTTTGGAAAGTTTAGACAACAACACCCAATTTCTCTTTCAAAATCATCAATCAAATGCCAAAATCGAAGATGGAATCATGGAATAAAACCAAAACCGAGCAGAAAATACTTACCCCAATTTATGTATTGAAACTTTCCTCCAAAATCGTCCAATTCCGAGCTCCATAGTTCAAAGTATGACAAAAGGACTCAAGGGCCTCAAATATAGTACCTAAGACTACTGGTCAGATATAAGAATCGCGATCGCTGAAATACCATTGCGATCGCGAAGAAGAAAAACTCACACCGCCCGAAGATACTTTGCACGTTCGCGAGCCTACTCATGCGAACACGATGCCCACTGATGCCAACGATCCGCGAAACACGTCCAACTCCACGCGAATGCGAAAGAGGATTTCACCGGTTCCTAGTTGCCCAGCTAAACACTACGTGAACGCGATTCCAAATACGCGAAGGCGGTGCTCAAGTCCCCACAACCTGTGCGAAAGAGATCTCACAGTCGCGAACGCGATGAAACAAGTGCCCAACTCCAGATATAGCCTAGCCAATTCCGTCTATATCTTCGCGATCACGAAAATAACTGCGACACTAAATAACAATAATAAACCAGCTACGCATGAAGCTCCGAAATGATCCGAAATCCGTCTGAAACTCACCCGAGCACCTTGTGATCCCGTCCAAACTTGACAACAAGCTCCAAAACATAATACGAACCTACTTGAGGCCTCAAATCACACAACAACATCAAAATCACGATTTGAACCTTAAATCAAAGTATGAAGTTTTGAAATTTCAACTTCCAAAAGTCGTGTCGAACCATATCAAATCAACCCAGAATTACCTCAAATTTTGCACACAAGTCCCAATGACATAATGAAGCTAGTCCAATCCCCGGAACCACAATCCCAAACTAATATCATCAAGTCAACTCTCGATCAAACCTATGAACTTTCCAAACCTTCAAACTACCAACTTTCGCCAATTAATGCCAAAACCTTCAAGAAAAATTAAATAAAAATATGGGCATACACCCAAGTCCAAAATCACCAACCGAACCTAACAAAACCATCAAAACTCCGAACCGGGCTAAATACACAAAACTCGAACTTGGTTAACTCTTCAAACTTAAAGCTTTTAACATGAGACTCATTCTTCGAAATCAATTCTGAATCACCTTATAACCAAAACCAACGATTCACACATGTCATAATACATCATACAGAGCTACTCAATCAAAATTATTGATCAGGTCATTACATTCTCCCCACATAAATATACGTTTGTTGGCGAACGTGCCAAGAGTTATTCCAAAGCCATCCAATAACTATGTAAACTCACCACGCCCATACCAGTGGGTGACCCCACGTCACCCCAATCAATATAAGCCTGACAACACAACGTAACAGAGTATCCTTACTTCAACATTAGTCCATAAAACTTAGCATAAAATCTCCAACATCTGGAACACATTATAAGACTCGATTCTCGCATCTATACTCTGTGCAAGTCTAGACAAGTTGTATCAAGCCATAACCATAACTCAAGATGTAATCACATGATATACCACATAACTTGCATACTCGTAACAATAATTTTCGATCACAATAGTTGCTAAAAAACAAATATGGTATCATTAATAAACCTCATATAAAATATAACCTTGTTCAAGACCTTCGTACACTGCCGATGATGAATGAAATATGCAGAAACGCATAACCACTCATCAGATCAACAAATTATGGAGCTCTCTCTCGTTCGACAAGAACCATATCCAAATTCTAAGCACTATCCTTCCAAATATACCGCAATCAAATCCGATAGTACTCATTCCAGGTCCAATGACCTCATCCTATCAAATACAGCTACTCTACTGACACGCCACACCAATACTACCTCAAGACATATACCGTGCAATCTCTGCACCAAACGAGCAACAACTTAAATGCTCCCAGTAATGGAAAGAGAATAATTGAGAGAATCACCTCGCAAGTTCAACAGATACCACCACAAGAGCAATGCTACGAACCCATATCACATAGTAGAACTAAAACACACGAACCTCACACAAAGGATCATATGCTGACATAACTCTATCGTTGTGCGTGACCCAATCCAAACACCGGCCTATATGAAATACCTCGATCCATAATGCTCAAACTCAACAACCCAACGCAAATCAACAACAATACACGAAGGGCATGACCGTAACAATGGAGAAATGTCTAGCATAGTATGCCACCAACCGGAAAGACCATAACCAAAGTGAAATCAACCATGCGACATACCAAGTACCATCTCGCTCGAATTCCGCCACAAGGCCCAATGAGAACCGCATCATGTGTGCAAATAACCAACATATTACAAATTATTATAGCATAGAAGAGTAACATATAGAACATATCAGAAAACCAACAAGCTTAACTCTAACCGAATGACACACCCCTCAACAATAACAGTGTAGAGTCAACAAATCCAACCCCGTATAGAATACAAATCCTCTTTAGGCCTATCTATAGGCCCTTAAATCAACTTCGGTCATCCTCAAATAGATAAAAAACCCTTTAAAAGTCCACAATGACCTAACCATAACATATACTACCATCTAGATAACTTTGGCCACATCTTCACAGTGAGCAACCATGATGCAATCTGCTTCTGAGAACTCCTAGTCCCTAAATCCATAGAACATATGAGTCATTATAGTCGATCCCAAATCAACCATTCGAATAACTAACACATCTCTTATACAAAATCACCCTATGAGAAATACTTCTATAATTCTCCCGCACCACATATCCATATCTGAATGTTAGCCGTCGGTCAACCAGGCGAGTACCCGCAATACCAACGAAGCATCCGTAAGTCAAAACACACGGCGCCTTCTAAAATGCGTACCTTTCTCAAGTAATACCAAGTAGTACTAGCATTCATCTAATCATATGAGAGTGTATCTGCAGTCTAAAATTCATGACCTTCCCTTCAAAACTGAACCGTATCCTAGTACATGCAAACCTCAATCCCGCACGACACAACGCATCTATTATGCCATCATATGAAAATAAAAGAAATCCATTATCAACTCTGAATGAAAAGTAGAATACACACTCGATCAGTAAGAAACCTTCTACTTGATCCCATTTAGGAGGAAATCACAACACACAACATACTCATCGTGCCAGTAAAAAATATCCATCTCAAATTGTGGTAGAAATCATCCAAAAGTCTACGAAACCCATTTTCACATAACCCAGCCATCAGAACTGGATTCCTCTAACTCAACCAAGTTATGCAGGTACCAAAACTCAAGAATATTGAAACAAAACACTGGTAAAGCCTCAGCACTGTGAACACCTAATTTTTGACCACACCCAAATTCTATTGTATTTTAATGTAAATATTTCTTGTAGGTATTCATATACTTATAGAATATTTTGTTGTTATTTGTAAAGAGAAAAAGAAAATTTACAAAAAATATATATAGTTTCTTTTAGTTTGAATTTTAATAAGTAAGCTATAAAATATTTCTAAGTATCATTTAAAGAACATGTAAATATTTAGTTTTCCTATGTTGTAAGAAATATTGGTTAATCTTCTTATTTTTATAATTTGATTTATCTTTTAAAAAATTAAAAAAAAAAAGAAGGGAAGATACAAAATGAAGTTACGTCAATTGATTTATTTAAGAATTTACTCTTTACCTTAACAAATAAAAAAAATACCCATGATCCCATTTTCTAGCTAACTCCCCACGTTCCATTTCCCCCTCACATTACAAACCCATGATCTTCTCCACATCCCCACTCTTTATCTCCATGAACATACACACGGTTAGGCACATAGGATTTCCATATAAATACTAAGAGAAAATATAGAAAGAGGGGGGAGAACGAAGGAGATTGAGGAGGAAAACGTTTGGTTTTGGAAAAAGAACTTCATTGAAAGAAATTTCTTTCTGTGTTAGTTTGAGAGTCCTTATAAGCCTTCATAATTAATTTAGAAAATCAAGACAGAGTTTGATGTCAATGGAGCTTAACTGAAATTCAAGGTGGAAATTCGAGATTCAATCCGTGGTTCCAGTGGTGATTAGCTTTTGGCTGGAAGAGTTTGATCACCATAGTTTCATTTTTTACATTGCTCATCCAAGCAAAGAATTATATTCAATGATTTCCTTTTATTAATATTGGAAAGCTTCTTATGGTTCGTTACTTCTATCACTCTCTCCAAAATGCATCTACTTTTATTTGAAGTAAAAATATTCCTAAACCATACTCTATTCACTGTTAGAGTCAAACTAGTTTAGATGTAAAAAATAGTTTACTTGCTGAAACGTTAAATTTGAAAGAGAATCAGGTATACTCTTTTCATTTCATTTTCCTCAACATAAGTAAAGAATATATGTCCAGGTGTTCCCATTAGTCGTTTAAAACTATCAACTTGGCATAAAAAATAATCTTCAGTGTAGAAATTCACGTAAATCTTGCATAGTAATTTTTGTGCAAATTGCAAGCTTTAGTATAGGTTGAAGTACTCTAATTAGTATATATATGAGGTGAATGTCTTTCTAGTATAATAGATTAAATATTCTGTATTTGTTTTAATTCTAAGATGATTTAGCTAGTTCATTTTATTTCTTTGCTTAATTTTTACTTTTTAAATCTTTAGAAAATAATAGCAACAGTAGCATATTTAATAGTTCAATCGTAGTAGTAATTTTAAAAAAAATTGCAAAAAATGATTAAACTATAGTTGCTCCTAATGTTTTAGTAAGTTTAGGTTTGAATTAATAAAGAATGAAAAGTTGAGCTTAAATCAATGAGAAATTATGTATGCCAAGGATTGGTCTTGTAAAAGAACTTAGGCTTAATAATTAAGTCATGCATTAATTAGCTAATTAACTCAAGACTTTGCTCCAATAGGTAAAAGAAATAATAATGGTAATAAAAAGATAAATAAATAAAAATTGAATAATCGTAGTTTGCTTTAGGCTCGATTTAGACTAGTATTGTCTTATGTATACATTCGCGTAACATAATTGCGAATTTAATTTTAAAAGTAATTCGAGAGATGCGTTTGCGCAACTTCAACCAAACTTTTCTTAAAAAAAATAAACAAAGCGTTATTAATTGTGGACACGTTCGCGTGACATGATTTTGACGCACCAAAAGAAAAGAGTAAACGTACGCGTAACTCAATTCTTTAATTATAAATAATTCAAGCAATTAAAAGCGGTAAAAAGGGTAAATGCACATAGGTTTAAAAACACGTAATTAAATAATTTAAGCCAAGTATAAATTTTTAAGCGACCGTGCTAAAACCATGGAACTCGGGAGTGCCTAACACCTTCTCCTGGGTTAACAGAATTTCTTACCCGATCTTCTGTGTTTCGCAGACTTAATCAGAGTCAATTTTCTTGAATTGGGATTTTAAAATAGATGGTGACTTGGGACACCGAAACTCAATTCCAAGTGGCGACTCTTCAAATTAAAATAAATTAATCCCTTTTCAAATAATGTCACTTAAATTGAAAAAACTCCTTTCTTCCTATCTCCTCGGGGTAAAAAAGGAGGTGTGACAAGCACATCATAAGAACCAAAAAAACCAATCATAACATTACCATACTTATCCAACCTACAACTAAAATCTCCTATTTTCTCTATGTTTCTTTAAGTTAACACTCTGCATTGCCAAAACACCATGATCCTCAACTAATGATCGCCACAAAAGATCCTAGATTGAAACATCCTAAGCCTATAAGCCATTGTATTCCCTCTTCAGCATCCAATAATACCGCAACCAAAATACTCACTTTAAAGAGACCTTATGCGAATAAAATGTTGTTTCCTTGACCTCTCTGGTACTAAAATGTATAACCCATATATAGAAATAATGCGAGTCCCAATACCATCCAATGCAATCTCAAATCTTAGCCAACCTCAAATGACACGTATGAATCTTGAACTCATTAGAACCATTCTCGAGAGTCATCCACCCTATTCTAATATCAAATATACTGCCAAATTGAGTTGAACGACCTATGCCCTATTAGCACACCAACACCCAAAGAAATAACCTCGTCTTAATGCAATCGAGTGACTCCTTTTTTCTGTACTTACCATCCATCGCGAACAGCAAACCTAAACCATTCCAAGACATCCATATATCTGTAAGGTGTAATATATCATGCATCCAAAAATTTCCTTACCTAAGTCACCCTCAAAATCAACCTCTTCAAGTCATAACCAATCCACAGGTATGCCTCAGCCCAGAAATGATATAGTACATAAACATGCAATCCAATCGTTGATTGTACACTCCCCTACTTGGCTCGAAGCCATAGAACAAAATATCTAATAACCCACAATACCCATACTCTATTACTATCATAATCTTCAATGTAGAAATTCACGTAAATTTTGCATAATAATTTTTGTGCAAATTGCAAGCTTTAGTATAGGTTGAAGTACTCTAATTAGTATATATATGAGGTGAATGTCTTTCTAGTATAATAGATTAAATATTCTGTATTTGTTTTAATTCTAAGATGATTTAGCTAGTTCATTTTATTTCTTTGCTTGATTTTTACTTTTTAAATCTTTAGAAAATAATAGCAACAGTAGCATATTTAATAGTTCAATCGTAGTAGTAATTTTAAAAAATTGCAAAAAATGATTAAACTATAGTTGCTCCTAACGTTTTAGTAAGTTTAGGTTTGAATTAATAAAGAATGAAAAGTTGAGCTTAAATCAATGAGAAATTATGTATGCCAAGGATTGGTCTTGTAAAAGAACTTAGGCTTAATAATCAAGTCATGCATTAATTAGCTAATTAACTCAAGACTTTGCTCCAATAGGTAAAAGAAATAATAATGGTAATAAAAAGATAAATAAATAAAAATTGAATAATCGTAGTTTGCTTTAGGCTCGATTTAGACTAGTATTGTGTTATGTATACATTCGCGTAATATAATTGCGAATTTAATTTTAAAAGTAATTCGAGGGATGCGTTTGCGCAACTTCAACCAAACTTTTCTTAAAAAAATAAACAAGCGGTAAAAAGGGTAAATGAACATAGGTTTAAAAACACGTAATTAAATAATTTAAGCCAAGTATAAATTTTTAAGCGATCGTGCTAAAATCATGGAACTCGGGAGTGCCTAACACCTTCTCCTGGGTTAACAAAATTTCTTACCCGATCTTCTGTGTTTCGCAGACTTAATCAGAGTCAATTTCCTTGAATTGGGATTTTAAAATAGATGGTGACTTGGGACACCGAAACTCAATTCCAAGTGGCGACTCTTCAAATTAAAATAAATTAATCCCTTTTCAAATAATGTCACTTAAATTGGAAACACTCCTTTCTTCCTATCTCCTCGGGGTAAAAAAGGAGGTGTGACAGCTATGGCGACTCTGCTGGGGACTATAACCCAAAACTGATGTTCAGGGTTTAGAATTCGAGCTTGTAATGTGATCTATACTTAGCTTTATTAATTTGATGTTATTACTATATTTTTGGGCCTAATGAGCTAATTGCCTCTTATTTACCGCTTTGATATTATTTGAATTGTATTAAACTGTCTTCTTACGCCTCCCTTCTGATTCTTCTGAATTTATGGTGCACACGTGCGCGTGGCCCACTTTTCTGTTAGAAGTCATACCAATTAGAATGAGGCTGGGTCAAGTAACTAGGTCGGGTAGACTTTCGTGCTCCCGATACGTTGCCCCCACCTCGGCTCGAGTTGTCCGCTTGGGTAAGCCAGGTCTAAAACACTCCCCCTAGGATTTAAACCTAGAATAACATAGCCTCATGCCGGATCCCTAGTAGGAACATTTGTTTGCATCATGTGCATTTGACTTTGGGGACTCAACACAGGGGTTGGGTCCGTCTAGGACAGGTGTACCCGAGAATTGCAAGACCATCCTGATGCATCTTATGTGCTACTAGTGAATTATGTTTGATTCGGCTTGTGCATGTTGACCAGTTTCTTAAAAAATATAAGGGTCGAATTTTTTTTTTTTTTTAAAAAAAACGTCTCGGTATTTACCCCAAAAG
>NW_017670483.1:460497-467179 GCF_001879085.1 Nicotiana attenuata
TCCGGCGTACGTTCCGGTACTTCAGTCGAGTCTTACTTAGTTTGGGTTTTTCTGTTTCGAGTTCAAAAATTGCAATTGTGTCTGCAGCTTACAAAATTTGTAACTCAATACTCCTTTGGGTAATCATCTTTAGGTTGGTTGCTTTTACTCTACCTTTAATCTAATACTAAACTCATAGATATGTGATTTTATGCTATGTGATTCATGGTGTCAGAATTTAAGTATTGATAGTCTTTGTTATTTTATTGTTTAAGTAATGAGAACTGCAAAGAATATGATATTATCTCACTGTGGATGTTTAAAAAAAATTGACTGAAGAATTTTTTTTTAAATCCAATATTCTTTGAAAGTTGCTAACAAGCTATGGATGGTATAAAATTATTATTTTTATTGTGATGAAAAAGGAGTTCTTGCACTAATCATGTCTCTGTTTCGATTATCCATTCTTTATTTTTTTTAAGTTAGCATTTATTTAAAATTGTTAAACATAAATAATTAAAAATGTGTTACTAGTCAAGACCCATTGAATTTCAGGCCTACTATGACCTAGAAGCATGAGCCATGTAAGAGATGCAGGTCGTCTATACATTTAAGCCATAAAAGAATTTGGACTCAAGAAAATTATGTTTGGTCCAAGAGTGATAAAAATAATTTTGAATATGCAAAATGAACCATAAACTAATTCAAGACTTGTTGCAATAGTAATAAAATAATAGTAATAATAATAAAATTATACAAATAAATGTCTCGAATCTGAAAGAGATAAAACAAGTGAAATACTCTAAAATACTAGAAAAACTTTAGATGTACTTTAACTATTAGCCCGTGTGTTCATATTCGAACCTTGGATTGATATGCTTAAATAATAAAAGGATCATGTGCGCATTCTGCGTCTTGATACCATTAAATTAAAAATAATTATGTTATAGCCATGTGTACATTCCGTACCTTGGTTTAACATTTAATTTCAAAGAAGTACCTCGTGTGCGTACCGCATCTAGGTCAAAATAATTAATAAAAAATATAATAAATTAAGTGAAGTGGTAATAGACAAGCCATAAGCAATAAAATACAAGAATAGTCAAGATTGATTTAAGCCGAACATTAGTCAATAAAAGCGACCGTGCTAGAACCACGGGACTCGAGGGATGCGTTCGCGCAACTTCAACCAAACTTTCTTAATAAATCAACAAAAGCGTTATTAATCGTGAACACGTTCGCGTGACATGATTTTGACGCGCCAAAAGAAAAGAGTATACGTACGCGTAACTCAATTCTTTAATTATGAATAATTCAAGTAATTTAAAAGCGGTAAAAAGATAAATGCACATAGGTCCTAAAAATGAGTAGTTAAACAATTTAAGCCAAGTAATATTCACTAAGAGACCATGCTAGAACCACGGAGCCCGGGAATGCCTAACACCTTCTCCCGGTTTAACAGAATTCCTTATCTAGAATTTCTGGTTCGCAGGCTCTTTAAAATAAAACTTCCTCGATTTGGGATCTAAAATAAACCGGTGACTTGGGACACCATAACTTATCCCAAGTGGCGACTCTGAATAAAATGAATAATCCCATTTCGATTAATGTCACTTTAATTGGAAAAACCCAATTCCCCTTGGCAGGAAAAAGGAGGTGTGATAGCTATGGCGACTCCGCTGGGGAAAAGAACCCAGATCTTCTGGTTCAGGGTTCAGAATTCGAGCTTGTAATGTGATTTATACTTGGCTTTTTAATTTGATGTTATTACTGTGTTTTTGGGCCTAATGTGCTAATTGGCGCTTATTTACCGCTTTGATATTATTTGAATTGTATTAAACTGTCTTCTTACGCCTCCCTTCTGAATATTCTGAATTTATGGTGCACACGTGCGCGTAGCCCACTTTTCTGTTAGAAGTCATACCAATTAGAACGAGGCTGGGTCAAGTAACTAGGCCGGGTAGACTTTCGTGCTCCCGGTACGTTGCCCCCACCTCAGCTCGAGCTGTCCGCTTGGGTAAGCAGGTCTAAAACACTCCCCCTAGGATTTAAACCTAGAATAACATAGCCTCATGCCGGATCCCTAGTAGGAACATTTGTTTGCATCATGTGCATTTGACTTTGGGGACTCAACACAGGGGTTGGGTCCGTCTAGGACAGGTGTACCCGAGAATTGCAAGACCATCCTGATGCATCTTATGTGCTACTTGTGCATTATGTTTGATTCGGCTTGTGCATGTTGACCGGTTTCTAAAAAGAAATATATAAAAATCAAAATAAAAATTTAAAAATTAAGGGAAAACCAGAAGGGAGAAAATTTACCCTGTTTTTTTTTTTAAAAAAATTTCGGTATTTACCCCAAAAGATTATTACAATATAAGCCTGAATTTTTCAAAAAGGGTCATCCTATTCCTGAAACATTTACGAACTACGCGGGTTTGATTCTTACCGGATGTGAGATACGTAGGCAACCTTCATCGGGTCCGGCCCCCAATTTTCAAAAGTCCAAAAAAATATTCTCCTTTATTTCCTTCTTTAAAAGTCTTTCTTTAAAACTCAAATTCAAAAATCCAAAAATATTTTTCACCTTTTTTTTTTTAGAAGTATTTCTCCCAAAAATAAAAAAATAAAAAATTGAAATCCAAAAAATATTTCTTTCTTGCGAAAATTACCAAAAATAGAAATCCAAAAATATTTTCTTTCTTGTTTAGAAGTCTTTCCTTCGAAAATTTTAAATAAAAAAAAGAGATAGAGAATTCAAAGTTCAAAAATATTTTCCTTGTTAGGAGCTTTTACGATATGATTTTTTTTAAGTAAAAAAAAAAAGAGTTAGTTTATTTATTATTCTTGATCTTCCCGAACTATGCAAGATCTGATTCATGTCTCCACATGATACGTAGGCAACCCACATCAGGTTCGATCTAATCATTTTGAAAAGAAAAAAAAAGTTTTAAAAAAGAAGAGAATAAAGTGGTAAAAAAAAAAAAGAAAAAAAAAAGAGAGACTGTTTATTCTAACATACTTGTTGTTTTGAAATAAAAGCTAATTAAAGGTGGTCGGTTTGTTGGTTTGCAATGGCGAGTCACGCAAACAATCCAAGATCCCTTGGAAGTAAAAGCATCTTCTCAACAAATGGAACAAGCACCACTGTTGTTGATCCAAGGTCACGAAAAGGCAAGTAGGCAAGTTGACGGCGAAAAATAAAAAATGAAGGCAAATATGGGGTTGACTTTACCAGATTTGAGCAATAGGACATTGCATGCTCAGGATGATTTTATGATTGGGAATTTGATCCAGCATTGAAAGCCATAGTAGCCATTGCCAGGGCAGAAGAGAAACAAAAAAATCGGGCGCCAACCCAGAAACTTTCCCTATCAGACGAAGTCTCGGTAGCCGGTCTTGCTATCTTTTCTGCCTTTCGAGTTATTTCAGTGTGTCATCCAAATGTTTTTACTTTACTGTCTTACATTCTGATGTAAATCCTTCTATTTTTTTTAATATTCAAATAAATGAAATCAATATTTCATCATCCATGAATGTCTCTTTTCTAATCTTGTCACCTTTCTTATTCTCTTTTCAGTTGTGTTAATGCAGATTTTAATAACATGACATGCTTGCGGACTTCATGCCCAGATCCTAAAACGCTGTCAGATTTTGAAATAATGAACCAAGAAGCATAATGTGTTGAAGATAAGGCTTGTAAGAAAACAAACAAAGAATTGAACCGAAAATGAGATTCCCTCTCTTCGGATCATTGTTGAAGCCGAGATCGCTGATGAAGATTCAGTCAAGACCCGATTGAAACATTGTCTTTGATTGATGGAAAGTGATTGGCCGGAGGCTACCATGGGCAGTTGTACAACAAAGAATGGCCCATGCTTACGATAAAAAGTACGTCCCAAGAAATTTGAAGTGGGGCAACTCGTCCTGAGACATTTTCTCCCGCACCATGAAGAAGCTAGGAAAATTTTGCTCCAAATTGCAAAGGTCCATACATTGTAACAAGAGTATTGCCAAATGGAGCGTTGTATTTGGGAGGCATCGAAGGAAATGTCCCCGAGACAACAGTCAAATTAGATGCAGTCAGAAGGTACTATGTTTTACTCACTACTCGGTGTTAACATTCTTTGATTGGGATGACGAAGGCTTTCTTTCTCACTACCCAAATACCATTAACCCTTTTGCAAACCCTTTGAGCCGGTTCCCTCTCTTTGATTACCCTCTTTGGAATCTGGAAGCTATTATTAAAAAATGACAAAGAAAAGAAAGAAAAGAAAAAAAACAACAAAAAAAATGCAAAAGAAAACAAAAATGAAAAAAAAAAGAAAATAAAAAACAGAGTTTCCTGAAGTACGTTCGACTTGATTCCGAAAGGATACGTAGGCAGCCTTTCTCTGAGGTTCAGTCACACTAAAATAAAAATCCAAATTCCCCAAAAAGTGAAACTGGGTAGATATTATAATGTTTCGGCAATGGTTTTGCCTGAAAGGTTCCAAAGTTGTAATTCAATCCAAATTCTTTTTACCCAAATCCTTTCAAGTCCTTCAGATCAATCAGCGAGAATGTTTATAGAATTAGAGGATACAATCGTTTGGATCTGATACAATCAAAATAAGAGAAATAAAATGAGAGAGTCTTATTGGTGAAAACCTTCGGGCACCGTAAGGCGATGGTAAGTAGAGAAATTGAAATGAGAGAGTCTTGTTATTGAAAATCCGCAAAGGGCACTATAAGACGATGGCGAGAAGAGAAATGAGAGAGATCAGCTAGTGAAAACCCGCAAAGGGCACTGTTGATCGAAAAGAGGATCTACGCAGCCATAACATCAACACAATCATGATCAAGGTTTCCTGCTTTCAAGTCAAAAATTTTGATAAGTTTCTAAGAATCAGACGGTTTATACAGATCAGGCATCCAGTCCAACAGATATGTCATCTTCATTGAAGTCTGCATGTACTCCCAGATAAGTCCGTATTTCTGTTCCCTGAAAGGGACACCTCTTGTTCTAAACTCATTCTCTATTGCATTTTTTTTCTCTTTGAATCCCTNGGCAAACCTCATCGGTTCCGGCCCTCAATTTTTAAAAATTCAATAATTATTTTCTTTTAATTCCTTCTTTAGATGTTTTTCTTTGAGACATCAAATTTAAAAATCCAAAAATATTTTCTTTCTTCTTTGGAAGTCCTTCTTTCAAAAAATAAAAATAAATTCAAAACCCAAAAATATTTTCTTAGTGTAGAAGTTCTGATAGTCTGAATTCACATAAAAAAAGGAAGAAAAAAGAGTTAGTTTAGTGTACTTCAGTTCTGATTCCCCGAACTACGCAAGATCTGATTCATGTCTCCACATGATACGTAGGCAACCCACATCAGGTTCGATCGCATGATTTTGAAAAGAAAAAAAAAGCAAGTAAATAAAAAAGAGAAGAGAAAAAGTGGTTAAAAAAAGAAAAAAAATAGAAGAAGAGAGAGTGTTTACTCAAACATGCTTGTTGTTTTGAAATAAAAGCTAATTAAAGGTGGTCGGTTTGTTGGTTTGCAATGGTGAGTTACGCAAACAATCCAAGATCCTTCGGAAGTAAAAGCATCTTCTCAACAAATGGAAGAAGCACCACTGTTGTTGATCCAAGGTCACAAAAAGGCAAGTAGGCAAGTTGACGGTGAAAAATAAAAAATGAAGGCAAATATGGGGTTGACTTTACCAGATTTGAGCAATAGGACATTGCCTGCTCGGGATGATTTTATGATTGGGAATTTGATCCAGCATTGAAAGCCATAGTAGCCATTGCCGGGGCAGAAGAGAAACAAAAAAATCGGGTGCCAACCCAGAAACTTTCCCTATCAGACGGAGTCTCGGTAGCCGGTCTTGCTATCTTTTCTGCCTTTCGAGTTATTTCAGTGCGTCATCCGAATGTTTTTACTTTACTGTCTTACATTCTGATGTAAACCCTTCTATTTTTTTTAAAATATTCAAATAAATGAAATCAATATTTCATCATCCATGAATGTCTCTTTTCTTAATCTTGTCACCTTTCTTATTCTCTTTTCAGTTCTGTAAATGCATATTTTAATAACATGACATGCTTGCGGACTTCATGCCTAGATCCTAAAACGCTGTCAGATTTTGAAATAATGAACCAAGAAGCATAATGTGTTGAAGATAAGGCTTGTAAGAAAATAAACAAAGAATTGAAACGAAAATGAGATTCCCTCTCTTCGGATCATTGTTGAAGCCGAGATCGCTGATGAAGATTCAGTCAAGACCCGATTGAAACTGTCTTTGATTGATGGAAAGTGATTGGCCGGAGGCTACCATGGGCAGTTGTACAACAAAGAATGACCCATGCTTACGATAAAAAGTACGGGCAACTCGTCCTGAGACATATTCTCCCGCACCATGAAGAAGCTGAGGAAAATTTTGCTCCAAATTGCAAAGGTCCATACATTGTAACAAGAGTATTGCCAAATGGAGCGTTGTATTTGGGAGGCATCGAAGAAAATATCCCCGAGACGATAGTCAAATCAGATGCAGTCAGAAGGAACTATGTTTGACTCACTACTCGGTGTTAACATTCTTTGATTGGGATGACAAAGGCTTTTTTTTTTCTCGCTACCCAAACACTATTAATCTTTTTGCAAACCCTTTGAGCCGGTTCCCTCTCTTTGATTACCCTCTTTGGAATCTGAAAGTTATTATTAAAAAA
>NW_017670483.1:467204-499943 GCF_001879085.1 Nicotiana attenuata
TAGCATTTCAGAGTGCACGAGCCTCATCTTATTTCCAAACAGGGTACTACATCCCCTGGTTGCCTTATTTTTGTGCAAACATTAGGGTACGACATCCCCTAGTTGCATTTCAGAGTGCCCACGAGCCTCATCTTATATCCAACACAAGGGTACTACATCCCCTGGTTGCATTATTTTCTACATAGGGTACGACATCCCCTGAGTAGCATTTCAGAGTGCCACGAGCCTCATTCTTATTTTCAACAACAGGGTACTACATCCCCTGGTTGCCTTACTTTTTTGTTGCAAACATAGGGTACGACATTCCCCTAGTTGCATTGTCAGGGAGTGCCGCGAGCCTCATCTTATTTTCCAACAACAGGGTACTACATCCCCTGGTTGCCACTATTTTTCTACATAGGGTACGGACATCCCCTAGTAGCATTTCAGAGTGCCACGAGCCTCATTCTATTTCCAACACAGGTACTACATCCCCTATGTTGCTTACTTCTTGTTGCAAACATTAGGGTACGACATCCACCTAGTTTGCATTTCAGAGTGCCACGAGCCTCATCTTATTTCCAACATAGGGGTACTACATTGCCCTGGTTTGCCAGATCTCATTTTATCTACATTAAGGGTACGACATCCCCTAGTTAGCACTTTTCAGGAGCTGCCACGAAGCCTCATCTTATTTCCGACACAGGGTACTACATCCCCTGGTTTGCTTACTTTTCCTTAATAGGGTACACATCCCCTAGTTGCATTCAGAGTGCACGAGCCTTCATTATTTCCAACACAGCGGGTACTACATCCCCTGGTTGCTATTGTTTTGCAAACATTAGGGTACGGACATCCCCTAGTGCATTTCCAGAGTGCACGAGCCTCATCTTATTTCCAACACAGGGTACTTACATCCCCTGGTTGCCTTACTTTCTTGTTGCAAAACATAGGGGTACGAAATTCCCTAGTGACATTTTCAGGAGTGCCACGAGCGGCCTCATTCTTATGTCAACACAGGTACTACACTCCCCTGGTTAGCCTTATTTTGTTGCAACATAGGTACGACATCCCCTAGTTGCATTCCAGAGTTGTCACGCAGAGCCTCATCTTATTTCCAACACAGGGTACTACATCCCCTGGTTGCCTTACTTCTTGTTGCAAACATAGGGTACGACATCCCCTAGTTGCATTTTAGAGTGCCACGAGCCTCATCTTATTGCCAACACAGGGTACTACATCCCCTGGCTGCCTTCTTCTTGTTAACACAGGGGTACGCCATCCCTATTATTTAAAAAGCGTCAATTTTTTTTTTTTTTTTTTTTTTTTTTTTTTTATTCTTTATTCTGCAATAGCAAAGATAGTTTCATGTGTTTTCAATAACTCACAAAAATTTCCTAGTGCAAACTGGGGCAGAAAATTTTTGTTCGTTTTGTTTGTTTGTGTTGGCTTGTAGGTTTTTCTACAAAGCATGGATTGGATGTGCAAAAAAATAAGATTTCAGTTCTTTCCAGAGAAAGTGGAACGTTTGATCTCAATACCATGCGCAACCAGCTTTGGCGTAATGCATGTAGAGACATATGGTCAAGATCTTTCTTCCCATCATCTAATCAAGAAATAAGCATGCGAGAATATTTCATAGTCTATTGCATCGGGAGCATCAAGTTTCAATCCAAAGTCACTAGGAGAAGCAAGTCAAGAATCAAGACAAGACTCCAGATGGTGGCATTTAGATAGGAATTTTGTAACTCTTAGATTTCAAGAGTATGTAATTTTCTTTTCATTTTGATGTAATAGTAGGAACCGCGGATTGGAACCTCGACGGAACTTCACTCGACTCTCCCTCTAAGAATACTCCATCACTCTTCTTTCACTTGAACTACACGTGACCTGATTCCCTTACAACCCGGGATATGTAGGCTGCCTAAAACCAAGGCTCGGTCACATATTTTTCTTTTATTTTCAAATAATGGGGAGGTCAAAAATCAGTCACCGTGTTCATTTTTTCTTTGCCTGAAAACTCTTCATGTTTCCAAGCAAAGAGGGGCATGCTGTGAACACCTAATTTTTGACCATACCCAAATTCTATTGTATTTTAATGTAAATATTTCTTGTAGGTCAAATCAACCTCGTGACAGTCAAATCAACTTTCTTAACTGATCCAAACTTAAATCGCAACACATGTAACCCACAGATAGAAAGAAACTATCCACACAACATCATAGGATCACATCCGTAGATTACCCCGCCCCGCAAGTGATAACCCACCTGCTTGGCCTCAAATTGACATTTCTCTATACTCTTTCACGGCCATAACTACTATGCAATTACTTAATCTTCCGAGTCTGAACTCGTCAACAAGACATGAGAATTTACTGTGTTCCACAAATGAACAACATGAAACAATCCCTCAAAACACTCATAACTCAAGACTGTATAACACATCCATCGAAATTGCACATTCATAGACCTTTTGCATCCCAAGCAAAATCTTTTTGTCATTTCAAAACTAACTAAACACATCCTGCAGACACATCATACACATTATATAGCTATCCAACCACTCACCGAGCCGTAGATCCCACTTTTGGGATACCACCGGACATGTGAGTCAAACAAGCACATATTCGTACAACTAAAACCACCTTGCCCAAGATGCGATCAAACCGACCTCAAATCCTCCAGACTGGCCCATCACCAAAACATAGAAAACACATCTCGCACCTCATCCATGGAATTACACATCGTCAATGCACAGCCGATATCGAGCGCTCACCTAGAATAAAAGTGAGTGGAAGGAATTCAAAGAGATACACTTCAAGCTGAATCAATGTCGCACGATAAGTAAAAAGGGATCAAAAGTTTATCCTAAATGCCTGAAGATAGGTATGGACGTCATCATACCGATCTGCAAGTCTCTACTAGACATTAGCTCGTGACTCAAAAAACCTATGAACCAAGAGCTCTGATACTATCTTGTCATGACCCAAAATCCCACTAGTCGTGATAGTACCTAACCCAACAGCTAGGTAAGACAAATAACAGTAACACAATTTAAGGATAATGATAAGAGTCAAAAGTGAAATAACTGAATTTATACAACTCCCCAAGGACTAGTAGTACAAGTCATGAGTCGCTAAGATTTAGATTTGAAACTAAAATGAAAAATGATACGGCATTTGTTTTAAATGTACATGACCAGAATCTCACTTCTAAAACTACTAAGAACTAGTGGTAGCAAAATTGGAATGCGGGTAAATCTTCAATGCCATCTGCCACCATACATAACAGCATCAAATCCAAGATCTGCACGCAAGGTGCAGAAGTATAGTATGAGTACGATTGACCCCATTTACACAATAAGTATCCTAACAAACCTCGGTGACGTATTAGAAAAAATATATGATTAAATAAGGAAAATCTCAGGTAAACCCACCTTTATGCTCACAATTCTTTGTTTTAAAGTATCCTGTTCAGTCAACTATCCATCATATTAGGAAGATATGCAAGTCAATTAGCTAAATAGTCAAGGAAATTTAAAGTAAAGATGAAATGCAATAACCAGATATCATCCCGTTGCGGCGCGCAACTCGATCCAAATAACAATGAGCCACTAAGGTATTTTGCAGCGTGAAACTGATCCAAATAATAGTAACCAGCTCTCCCAGAGCTCACATCAACTAGAAACCTGTCGATTTCTCACAATCAGCGTGTACACCATCAAGTGAGAAACATGGGAGGGCGAACATAGGGAGATGGATCCGAATCAACACACTGCAAGGACAACTCACGTGTTGCATAGACAACTTATGTGTTGCACAGACAACTCACGTACTAATGATATCAACCACACGGACAACTCATGTGTTGCACGGACAACTCACGTGCTGCATGGATAACTCACGTGCAAATATCACAATCCGCCTGGTGTGTCAGAGGCATAACAACACATCCCGTCCGGCATGGTCACAGGCATAACAACATAATCTGCCCATCAAGGTCACATAGATCAAGTTCAAATCATATAACACCGAAGCATGTATACAAGAACATAAGTATACGATGAATAGATATCAGATTTCATTCTCCTAGACTAGTATAATAACATGCTAGAGTTTAGGCATGTGCAAAGTGTGTGATCATAGCTCAATAGGCAATTTCACCACAGAAATAGCAATTACCAAGTTTATTCAAGGAATTAGCCTCTTCGTAACCTCAAACATGGCTCAAATAGTTCACAATAATGTTACAAATATGAGAAACAATATAGCTTATAGCTTAATAGTCAATTTTAGGCATATCATAGCCTTAGCACTACCCCGAGCATGGACAAATGCTCTGGTACTTGCACATGGGCTCAAACCCCACACATATACGCACCCATAGCATGTAGTAATCACAAAGAATTCAGGAACATGTAATATTGACTATAAACGGTAATCATAACCCTTTAGAACATGTAATTACAACTCAATGTAGTAAAATCATATTTTGATCACGAAACATCAAACAGAGGCATGTGATGAAATGTTAAGTATAGTACTTAACTCAGGTAAGTGCCAAACGTAAGCTCTCAGAATCAATTATGAAATAAGAATAACAGCATCGTCTCAACAAAATCACAACAACTATAGGAACATCCCTAAATATCACATAACATCATCAATATGCCACCCTTATTACGCCGCATGTACACATAAAAGTGATATGCCATCATTATTTCACCATATGCACATATATCCACCCTTATTTCACCATGTCAATATCCCGAGATAATGCGACCCTTATTTTGCCCCATGCGCACAGTCATACACAAAGAAATCGCACGGAAAAACCTCGTGCTAACTCCCCCAATCAATCCTCTCAACATGTCCATAAGTGAAACAGTATCACAAAACAATAATGTCAAGTTCCACAATATCACAAAAATAGTACCGAAGTGTCATCAAACTATGAGTTCACAACTTTCAACAATGTGTACCAGGACATAACAGATAATCATAGAAGCGGAGGAATGTTCAATAGATAAGGCATGTCTATTGATAAGTTAATGAAATGAGCATGATAAAATAGTTATAATGATTTCACAAGTTTCAATAAAGTTTAATATCACATTAAGGCATATTAATAGCCTCTGGTCTATTCCGGTCAGAACAACAATTGCCCATACACATGCTCGCGACATCAAGTACACGCCACTTAACACATCATAGAAATCAACAATTAGAGCTATCACCTAAGGGGTATCTCCCACCCACAAGGTTAGGCAACATATTTACCTCAAACATGCTAAATCAGTCCACTAATAAGCCCTTCCCTAGCAAATCAACCTCCGAACGGCTCGAATCAAGCCAAAATAACAAAATATTATCAATAAAACTCATAGGAAACAGTTCCAAACGATAAATCTAAGATCATTAATAAAAACGAAAAAGTCAACCCAAAAATTCAACTCTAGGCCCACACCCCAGAACCCGGCCAAACTCATAAATTCCAACCATACCAATTTTATTTAATTTCGACCTTGAATCGACCTCCAAATCACCGAATCTCACTCTCCGATAACATAATAAAAAATCCCCAAATTTATCCTTATATTCACATAAACTAGGTACACTAATAAATGGGTAATCAACATCTATCATCAAAATTTAATAAACTTCACTTACCTCTTCAATTGTGATGAAAATCTCCCCAAAAATTGCCCTAGATCGTGCTCTACAGATCCCAAAATGAGAAAAACACGCAAACCCTCGATTATAAGATCTGCTAGTGATTTCACATATGCGGTCACTTAACCGCATATGTGGTTCCAAATTTGCGGTTTCAAAGTCGCATATGCGAGTCTGTCCCAGCCTGTGACCTTACGCATTTGTGGACTATTTCACGAATCTGTGCTTTTGCATCTCCGGCTCCTCATCCGCATTTGCAGACCCAACTAGTCCAGCCTCAATCCGCTTCTACGATCAATAGGTCGCTTCTGCGACCTTGCACCTGCGGCCAATCCCTCGCTGGTTCGAATGCATCAGAAGTCCAAAACTTCAGAAATTCATCAAAGTCTAAAAATGATACGCCAACAATTCGAAACACACCCAAGGACCCCAGGGCCCCACTCAAACATACCAACAAGTCCTAAAACTCTATACGAACCTAATCGAAGACTCGAATCACATAAGTCAACAATAAAATCATGAATCACGCTCTAATTCGACCCTAATGAAATTAATGAACTTTCAACTTCCGAAAGTCATGATGAATCAGATCAAACCAAACCGGAATGACCTCAAATTTTGCATGCAAGTCCCGAATGTCACAACGGACCTATATTAACTTCCGAATTTATAATCCGAGCCCGATATCAATAAAGTCAATTCTCAGTCAAACCTCTCAACCTTCCAAACCTCCAATTTTTCGACTTTCACCAAAAGCACCAAACCATCCTACAAACCTCCAAATTCAAATCCGAACACACACCTAAGACTAAAATTACCATACGAAATTATTGAAATCATTAAAATACCATTCTAGAGTCGCCTACACAAAATTTAAACTCTGATCAACTCTTACAATTAACAATACAAGACACATAACTCTAAATAAACATATGAAATGTATCGAATGGGTGATTCAGGGCTTAATTACTCAAAATGATCGATCGGGTCGTTATATAAATTCTACCTAAAACCCCTAATTTCTACTTTGAAATTACTAAATTTAAGGTTAAAAATCAATAGGTCATTATGGAAATACATCAAAACTAGTTGAAAAGTACTAACCAATAAAGTTGGGATGAAAATTTATCCAAAAACCTCTCTAGTCCAAGCTCTAGGTTTCAAAAATGGTGAAAGATAATAAAATCTCATTTTTAAACTTTATTTAACTGGGCATCAGGTGCTCTTCGCGTTCGCGGGCACCTGTCGTGTTCACAAAGCACACAGACATGTTGGTCTTCGCGTTCGCAAAGTCCTCATCGGGTTCGCGTAGGCATATTCCCTAGTAAACTCTCTACATTCGTTACCAGTGGGTCGCGTTCCTGATTAAGAACTCACTCTGCTTCACCGGCAATCCCAAAGCTGCGCGTTCGTGAAGGGTAGTCCCCCAAGCCTTCGCGTTCGCGGCCTACCTCTCGCGTGTGCGTAGAGTATCCAGCCCCTGTCCCAAAATTTCCCTTCACGATTACGAGAGTAGCTTCACGATCGCGAAGAACTAAGACACCAGCAAGAAACAAATCCGAAGCTCGCCCGTGTCCCTCGGGCTCCAAACCGAACATTCACACAAGTATAATAACATCCTACAAACTTTTTCGCTACCTCGGATTATCAAATTACATCAAATAACAAGAATCGATCATTAAAACTCAAACATTTAAACTTAAAACTAATTTTTCATAATCTTCCACATAATGCGTCGAAATGCGATCGGATACCTTGGACCCTAACCAAACGTGTGTAAAAAGTTCAAAACATCATACGAACCTACCAGAATCATCAAAATACTGATTCCTTGTCGTTTACCAAGAATGTTAACCGTGGTCAACTCTAATTTTTTTAAGCCAAAATTTTTTTTCTGTAAAATTTCACGTAAAACTTTTCGAAAAATAACATAGACCCCGCACGTTCATCATATAACATCTAATCAAGCAAAGAACCTTAAAAAATTTTATTTGTTTCACTTATCGTGTTCTAATTGATTTGTATATGATCCGTAATTGATGGACTACGTTATACAAGGAAATTAATTATTGTTCTACATTTAAGATACAATTGTTCGACTTCAATTATACAAATAAATTCAATAATATTTTTAATAAACAAAACAATACAAAAGAAATCCAATTAAACAATATTCAACAACTTCAATACATACAATAAATTTTACCGCATTTTCATAAATAAAGACAAATACAACAAAATATCACAAAAATCACATATTATCACAAATTACGTGGAATTTAACTAATGAAGTTTTTAGTATAGAAATTTAAAAAAATATTTTTTCATACTTAGTAGAATTTTTGAAATTAGAACAACATAAATATGACCCATTTATTATTTTATGGAATTTAAATAGCATATAAATTAAATAAATTTTTTTGGTTATTTTCGGTTATAGAAAATAGAAATTAAATAAAAACCCAAAATAACTATGGCATAAATTCCTAAAAATGAATTACATAAAAATATAAATAATTTATACGAAAAGAGTTTAGTGAAATACCTATTTTTGGAAATTTTTTTAAATGTGAATATACACAGCCTTTTCTAGCACATCGACCTCTAATTTTGTTCTACACCACGAGCTAAGCTTGAATCGTCCGTTTTATCCGAAAACTTTTAGTAACACGCATTTTTTTGGGGGACAAAGTGGGCTCTAATGGAGGTTTAACAAATAAGAAAAATGGATGAGGGAGGGGACCAGTCGCGGCTTGAAGAAGAAGACAAAAGTGTAGCGTATGTAATATGTGCGCTATACTTGACATTTTAAATATTCAGTATAGCGGATGCATTTAATGCAATATATTTTAACGGGGTAACTGGCCATTATGGTATAGCCCGTGTAAAACATGCGTTATATATAAATGTAACGACCCGGCCGGTCGTTTTGAGCAGTTACACTTTGCTCGAGTTTTTGAGGGCATGAGTAGCTTCATATGATGTATTGCGACTTATGTGAATCATCGGTTTTGGTTTTTAGGTTATTCGAAATTTATTTGGAAGGATGATTCTCAACTAGAAGATATAAATTTGAAAGGATTGACCAAGTTTGACTTTTTAGAATTTGACCTCGGATCGGATTTCAGATGGTTTCGTTAGCTCCATTGGGTGATTTTGGACTTGGGAGGGCGTCTGGATCGTGATTTGGAGGTCCGTAGTAGAATTTGGCTTGAAATGACGGAAGTTGGAATTTTGGAAAGTTTGACCGGGAGTGGACTTTTTGTTATCGGGTTCGGATTCCGATTTCGATAGTTGGAGCAGGCCCATAAAGTCAAATATGACTTGTGTGCAAAATTTGAGCTCAATACGACATGATTTGAAAGGTTTCGACATCGGTTATGGAAGTTTGAAGTTTCAAAGTTCGTAGATTTCGAATTGAGGTGTGATTCATCATTTTGATGTTGTTATGTGTGCTTTGAGCCCTCATGTAGGTTCGTGTTATGTTATGGGACTTGTCGGTATGTTTACACGGGGTTCCGAGGGGCTCGGGCGTGTTTCGGATTGATTTCGGGCTATTTTTTCTTCATTTTGCACTTATGTGTTTTGGTTTTCTGGTGTCTCATCCCTTCATCGCGTTTGCGTGGCAAGAGTCACGAACGCGTAGTGTATTTTGATGGCAGAAGCATTTCTTCTTCGCGTTCGCGAATATAGGTCTGCGATCCCGTAGTGTTGGGGCGAGACTTTTTCACGTTCGCTATGGGGGATCGTGTCCGCGTATAGTTAAGCTGGGACCTGGACTGGAGGACCTTTCTTCATCGCATTCGCGATGCTTGGGTCGTGTTCCCATAGTTCTGTCTTCGTTATGTATCGCGTTTGCCAGGCTTGTGCCGCGAGCGCGTAGAGCATTTTTGGTGGCTGATATATTTGTTCATCGTGAACGCGATGGTATTGATGCGTTCGTGAAAGAGGATGCCTGGGAAGAATAAGAGATTCAAACTTGAGGGTTTTGAGTTCATATCACAAAATTGAATTGGGAGCTTGGTAGGAGGCGGTTTTTGAAGCAAATTTCATCACGAGGTTTGGGGTAAGTGTTCTCTACTCAGTTTTGATTACATTTCATGAATCTATCTTCATTTTTGGTAATTGGTTGATGAATTTTAAAGAGAAATCGGGGGTTTTGGCCTAAGGTTTCATAATATGAAATTTTTGAGTTTTGAACACCGATTTGGAGTCGGATTTGGGTGATACTAGTATGGTTGGACTCGTAATTGAACAGGTTGTCGTATTTTGTGGGTTTTGTCAGGTTACGAGGTGCGGTCCCGGGTGTGATTTTTGGCCGGAATCAGGATTTGAGTTAGCATTCGATCTTTATCATTTGGAATTGTTTCCTTGGGCTTTATTTAATGTATTTGAGTTGATTTTGGCTAGTTTTGAGCAGTTGGGAGGTCACTACGCGCGTGATGGCATTCTTGGAGAATCGCTTGGCTTGCTCGATATTGGAATTGCTTGTTCGAGGTAAGTAACTCTTCTAAACTTAGTGTTAAGGGTATGAAACCCCGAAATTATGTGCTATGTGATTGGTGTTGAGGTGACGCACATGCTAGGTGACGAGTGTGTGGGCGTGCACTCTGTGAATTGTCACTCTGGTGTCTTCATGACACTATATAGTGGCCCTACTTTATTGATATATGTGTTTTCACCATGTTATAAAGTAATTGAGTTGTACCTCATGCTAGATATCATATTTAGACTTTATACTGATATTGTTGGGACCCATAGTGTTCGCTTCTTGCTGTCATCTTATTGATTTCATTAATATTACGTACTCAGTCATATTCGCGCATTCATATCATATCTCAGTCTCAGTTCCTACTTACTGATACATCATATCATTGTTCCGAAATCAGTTTTTATGACACTGTGAGCCCGTGGGTGAGACTGGAGAGATTGATTGATGGAGTGAGGCAGAGATCCTGATTATGAGTGACAGTTATGGGATCAGGATGCACGCCGCATCGGTTATTCTGATTTATGATAGCGCTTGGGGTGAAGGATCCCCTTCGGAGTCTGTACACACCCCTAGTGAGCGTGAATGATATTATTGAGGGATGGATTTCCCTGGACATGGATTTGTCCGAAGTACTTGATATCTAGAGATAGATTTCTCCACAGGGTTGGATTGCCCCTTTTCCTCAGTACTGGGTGACTTATAGTCAGTGTTGTATATGTTCCGAGATGGATTTCCCTGGGCCATATAGGCCATATACAGTACCGAGTGGTTGAGCATGATAAGTGAAAAGTGTGAGACGGTGAAATTGAGTACTCTGAGAGTGTGAATGCATGATTCATCTCTAAAATGCATGGCATTGGCATGCACACATGACAAACAGGTATATAGATGCATTTTTCTCATACTGTATGGTATCACGTCATTCATGACCATTTTTAACACATATTGATATGTGGGAATAGAGAAGTATTTCACACTTGCTATCTGAAAAGAAAATGAAACATCTAATTTATAGTGGAAAGAATTTTTGGAAATATTTACCGTTTTCAAACTATCTTATATTTTACGACAATTTCATTTAAGGATTTGATTTTTCACTAATATTCATGAAAGGTGGAACTATTTTCGGAAAGCTGTGAAAAAGCTGAGCATTTTCTCTCTCTGAGTTATTTTCTTATTTATATGATCCGCGTTGTTATGCACTGCTATTGGTAGTTGGTGTTGGACCCGACCTATGTTCCAGCTGGTCACTACTTTCAACCTAAGGTTAGGTTTGTTACTTATTAAGTACATGGGGTCGGTTGTACTGATACTACACTTCTGCACATTGCGTGCAGATATTGGCTGCTGTTGTGGTTGTGTGCCGGATTTGAAGATGTACCTGCGTTCCTGTTTTAGCTGCCTCGTGTTCGTGATAGCTTTAGATTCATAAAACTCTGTTTATGTACTTTTCAAACAGACGATGTATTTACTTCATATCAGCTTTGTAAATTCTATTCTTATAAGCTCATGATTTGTACTACCAGTCTTTGGGGAATGTATAAAATTCAGTTAACTTCTCTATTTAATTGTTTGGTTGACTTTAATGGAACTGGATAGTTATTTTTGTCTTACCTAGCGGGTTGGGTTAGGTGTCATCACGACTAGTGGATTTTGGATCGTGACAATAAAATAATACTCAACTATTTTTTCACCTATTTTGGTCTCTCGAGTCCAAATAATTATTATCTAGGCACCAATTCTTGAAGGGACAGCATACCATAGATATTATAGCCAAATACTTAAAATATAGTTTTTTAAAATAATATATTCAGGGTACAGACGAGCACAAATTAAAATAGCAAAATACGTTTATGTTATGTCAAAGATAGTATGAAAAGTATCGTATTCACAAGGATTACTTCAAACAATATTTTTATAATTTTTTTTTTAACACAATTCAGGAGAATTAATTCGTGATGATTGATATGATTAGAAGCTAGAAGTAACAGATTAAACTAGTAAAGATATAAAATGATCATGGGGAAACTGAGAATTAAACAATGACGGTTAACTATCAATAAAAAAGAAAGTAAGGGCCATTGACAAGACATGTGTAAGATTGTTATCCAAGATCTAACTTTATTTAAGATTCGCTTCTAAGGTTCTTTTGATTCTCAAAAATTCAATAGTTGATTAGGTTATTCTAAGATTCATCACTCAAATACACTTAATCTCCATGAGATAAATTAATATGAAATACTGTAAAGCTAGGCAAGAAAGCGTTGATACAAATAGTCTCAAGTGATGTTTATCAAGAATAAATTCCTGCGTTGGTTCACTTAATTATTCAAAAACATCTCCCGATTGTAAAAATAAGTACTAATGCAAACTAAAAAGATATTATGAGATATTCATCAAATTATTACTCTTTTGATGTAACGACCCAACCGGTTGTTATGGTGCTAGCTTCGTTTTTCGTGTTCCAAAAACTTTCATAGCTTCATTTAATGATATATGACTTGTGCGCGTGGTCCGTATCATTTTTTGGAAAACTTATATGTGATGTTTTGAAGAAAATAAAAATATTTTACTTAAAATAAGGCTATGGTTGACCACGATCAACGTTTGTGGTAAAGACCTAGGATCGATATTCTGACAATTCCGGTAAGTTCGTATGATATTTTTGGGCTTGAACGTATGTTTGGTTGGGGTTCCTGGTGACCTGAGTGCATTTCGATGCATTATGTGAAAAGTTTGGAAAATGAGTTTTAACTTGAAAGTTCTCGAGTTTTGATGGTCGATTCTCGATATTTGATGTATTCTGATGATTCGAGTTAACGAGCGAGTTTGTACGATGTTATCACACCTGTGTGCATGTTCGATTTGGAGCCCGAAGGGCTCGGTTGAGTTTCGAATGCGTTAAGAATGCTTTTTTTTTTGGAACTGCAGTAGAGAAACTGGTGCACCAGGTCTGCAAGTCTCGCAATTGTGATTACCTGTGCGAAATTGCAAGTCATGCTTTTGCAAAGTCGGACTCGCAAATGCAATAATGGAGGGGATGGTGTTCTTTGCAAATGCGAAGAAACAGTCGCAATTGCGCTCCTGTGTTTCGCTTTTGTTACATTGCATTCGCTTTTGGGACTCAGGTTTGAGCAAGGGATTTTCGTAAATGCGATGGTGGGGACGCTTTTGTGAGATCTGGGCACTTCGCAAATGCTATCAATTTTTCGCATTTGTGACAACTGAGGCTATGAGTCATTGATCACTTTGGGGATCAGTGGTTCGCATATGCGGACATCGTAATTGTGAACCAGAGTTCGTAATTGCGATATCTGCAGCTCGGTAAAATGTGAATTTCGGGACATAGCTCAAATTAAGGTCGAACTCCAAATGAAATTACATAACTGGGCTCGGGGCTGAATGGGTAATTAGAATTTGGTCTGAATCTTGAATTTTGACCAATCGGGCCCAGGGTTGACTTTTGTTGACTTTTTCAAATATGATCAAAGTTCAACCTTTTTCATTCTTGAGTAGTTTCTAAAGCTTGTTTCGAATTTTTTGAAATGAAAATGTTTGCTACATGCGGGGGTGATGTATATGAGAGGTGACAACAGTATATGCATGTGCCAGGATTATCCATGCTCGGGTTAGATTATATGATTTTTTGTGCCTTGTTGAACTTTGTGTTTTTTTGTCTCATGTATTACTTGACTTCTATAGTAGTATGCGCATAATTTCAATGCTAGAGACCATCCTTCAGCTCTTCCCAACTTGATTAAATATGATGGACTCCTTGTGAAACTGTTGATGTGCTAGATTCGATCGTAACTATACCTAAATCATGATTACCTGTTTATGTCTATTATTCTTGAGATACTTGGGTTCCACACTTACATTGAAGATCCTGTTCGATGGGGTTCTTGAAGTGTATTGGATTATTTATTGGTGCAAAATCTGTGATGGTCGTTCACGTGGTGTATTTTGCTTAACCACTCTTCTTGATGTTATCCATGCTTCCTACATTTCTTGCTGTTGATATACATGTGCTTGGTGAGGAAGAGTGTAAGGAACGAAGAGTGATATCATGCCATTACATATACATTATCATGTGAGAATGAGTGTAAAACACATAGGGTGATGTCGGGCCATTGCATATACATTATCATGTGAGAAACAGTATAAATCACGATGGGTGTGCTGTGCCATTTCATATATATATATCAGTATGCACAAAGGGTGATCCAAGAAATTATTTTTTATTACAATGTGAGGATGAGAGTTCATGGCACGAAAGGTGTTTCCGTGCAGGCGAGGACGAGAGACATTCATTATTTTGTGTTATCTTTCTCTTGCGCATACATCTATGCCTTTATCCCGAGTTGCTATTGTTCACCTATGCTTTCTATGTTGCACTTTGTTGTCACGTCTTTGCCTTCTACTTTATTTGTTATTGTTCTACCTATTCCTCATAACTGTTTATTTTGCTACGTTCATGCTTTCTTTCTTGTTTGTTATATTTACATCTATGTCTCCACTCGTTTGACGTTGTTTTATCTAAACCTTCTACCTTATTTGTTATTGAAATCTATGTTCTCCTACCTTATTTTCCATTGTTACATTTGTGCCTCCTACCTTGTCTGTTATCATTATCCATATCCTTCTGCCTTAATTGTCACTGTTATCTGTATACCTTCTTCTTTGTTGCAACTGTTGCTAGTATTTCTTGTACCTGGTTAGTACTGTTATACATCCGCTTGGTGAGGATAAGATAAATGCACGAAGAGTGTTGCGAGCCAATTGATTTGACATACATTCATATATTTGGTGAAGATGAGGTAAAAGCACGAAGGGTGTTGTCGTGCTATTTGATTTGATATCTTAAAACATTCCTCATAGTACGAAGATTCATAGGTTACTATGATGTTTGAGTGATTTGTGCTTTAGCCTCATGACTTGAGCTGTTAGAAAGGGATTGGCTGTGATATAGAGGAAAACTGATCGTTATTTAATTTAGTTAATAATTTGCTACTTCTCATACTTGATCTTGTAATTTGTTTTGTTATTTCTATTGTAAATTTAATTGTACAGGTTATATCAGTGAATAACTTTGACTTAAAAACCTCGTCACTACTTCACCGCGATTAGTCAAGATACTTACTGAATACATGGGGTCTGTTGTACTCATACTACCATTTTGCACCTTGCGTGCAATATTTGAAAAGAAGCGGCTGGGGAGTTCGAGAGTCTAGCATTGAAGACGTACCAACACTACCGATACAAGATACCATTTTTTCGTGGTAGATTAGAAGTTATAACTCTATTGATGTACATTTAAAAAAAATGATATATTTTTCCTCAACTAAAGTTGTACTCTTATTCATAGTCGCTCGTGACTTGTACTACTAGTCCTTGGGATAGTTGTATTAAACCCTTTTGGCTATTTCAATCACTATCTTTGTTGGTTTCCTATCATAATAGTGACATATATTGTTGTGCTTACCTATCAGGTTGGGTTAGGTTCCATCACGACTTAGTGGGATTTTAAGTCGTGACAAGCTGGTATCAAAGCACTAGGTTCACAGGTTCTACGAGTCATGGGGAAGTGTCTGGTAGAGTCTTGCGGATCGATATAATGACGTCCATGGCTATCTTCGAGAGGCTACAAGGCACTTAGCAAATTTCCCTTCTTTCTTTTACTATCGTTATCTTATTTTAGCTTAAAGCCTATAATTTTGATTCTTTCTATGCATCTGTATGTGATGCTGAGCACCAAGTATCAACGTGCACCAACGACTGGTGATGTTGCGGATGGGCTGTGAAGAGTTGTGGATGCTTGATCATCATTGCAATGTGTTGTCCAGGCCTAGATGATGAATTATTGGTAGATCTTTTAGTTGATCATTTGGGGAATGAAAATGATTCTTATATCTTGTCAACGAGTGTAGAATTGAGCGGATTAATTGGTTGCCTAGTTATTGTGACCATGATGGGGTCATGGGAAGGTGTAGACTTAAGTCTAGCCGGTGGGTTATCTCCTGCGTGAAGATTTGAAGTCATGTGTCTCGTATGAGGATTATTTTCATTTGGAATGCATATATTATCATTTCAGAGCATTTAAGGAAGCTGGTTTGGCTACCACAAGGAGGAGTATGCACTTAGTAGAGTCTTCAGAGTGTTCTATGACCACTGTTACGTAAGCCTTGGAGTATTCAGCTGATTAACAATGAAGAACTGGAGCACCTATGAAGTAAGGTATTGTGGGTTACCGGCGATGTGTTCTATGGCTTCGAGCCAAGTGGTCGAGTCTTGTATCAACGATCGAATTGTAGCGTCACGTGTTATCAGGTTATGGACTAAGGTCCATTCATGGATTAGCTATGAGATGAAAAGGGTGACTTCTGGAACAATTCAAGCATGATATTTGTTGTGGATGTAGTGTGCAAGGAAAAGAAACCGCTTGGTTGCTTCTTTGGATATTCATGTGCTGGTGAAGCATGGATCGTTCAGTGTGTATTGGTTGTGTAATGGAGAATAGATCAAGGTGAATGACTGTCGAGGTGGTTCTGATGAGTTTTAGATTCATATCTGGCATTTAAGGATTTCCGGATTTGTGTATGTCTAAGGCTTGAGGTCAGTAGTAGATGGTGTCTGGATTTGTGGTACTTCAACATCAATATGGACCATGCAAGGAATATTAGAGAGATGCATGAAATGGCTTCAAATTCACCGAATGTCCCTTCAGAGTGAGCATTTCACAGTGAGTTACTTTTGCCTTGGCAAGTCTGTATGACTCGGTTGGTTAGAGAGAAATCAGCCCTGATGATTTGACTATGTGTTAGTGGGTTTCGAAGAATTCACGATGGTTATGGCAACAGTTCGGAGTTGATGTCTTGTACGGGTATAAAAGGTGTTGCATGTGGCAATGTCCTCCCGGAGTGAGTTAAATGGAAAGTTCTTGGTTGATGGGGTGCTCATCCTTCTTGTGATTCAAAGTTGATTATGACATTTTTCGTATATTTATGAGTTAGCTTGATAGCTGTGGTGTGCCGTTTGGGATTGAAAGTTTCGAGCACAAGGTTGCGGTTTAGTCTCGAAGGGAAGGTCATAAGTCCTAGAAGTCATGGAAGATTTCATATATTTAAGAGAATACTGGCACTATTTGGCATCGTCTGAGAAGGGTGCGTATTTTTTGAGGCATTATGTTTTGACATGCGGATGCTTGACTAGTATTAGGGCGATTTCTTGATTTTGGGTTATTGAGGCTCTGGTTTTGCTGCATGGCGCAAAAGAACTATGTGAGTATTTTTCGTAAGATGATTGCGTATGAGTGATGTATTAGTCATTTGAGTAGTGGAGTCAATATCGAATATGGAGATTTCGGTATTCATGAGGTTTAAAGACCAAATGTTCTAGTAGGCAAACTATTACTCGATTGTGGATGTACATTAAGAATGGGATAAGGGATGGTATGTGTTATGGATAGGTTGATATGGATATTTGAAAGGTTATTTACCTCGTTGGGGATGATCAAAATTGGTTTGGGGGCTATTTGTAGGCCTAATGAGAATGTGTATTCTATATCGGATGGAGTTTGTTTACTCTTACACAACTGTTACTGTAGGTATATCATCAAGCATAATGGATGTTATTCGTGCCTTGGTCTATTGTCACGCCCCAACCTTGGGAGGCGCGACCGGCTCTCAATCGAGTGAACCAACTGACCAAGCCTTATTGACACTTTCTAACCAACTCAATATGATTAAGGAAATCCGGCTTTCGATTATTTAGACAAAAGCAAACTTTAACATTCAACAATGTTAGTTCATTTTTATATCACAAATCTTAAATCGTGGTTAAGTTTCCGAGATTTTATATAGTCATTGCTTAGATGAACTAGAGAATAGAGTTGTACACAGATCATTAACCCATCCAATACCCATACATAACCCACACATTGTCTACGGAGCCTCTATGGATACAAAAGACGTAATATGACAACGCCGGCAACAAGGCCCCGGCTATACCTCAAAAGTGAAAGTCTATAACAAAAGATGAACAACATAACCCCTTTGAAGGAAAAAGGGGCTCACCAAGTGTCACGACCCCAGTTCGCCCTCCGTGAACTGCCGTGACGGCACCTAGTCTCTACGACCAGGTAAGCCTAAATTACAAAATAAAAACCAAACTGCGGAAGTAAAACAGTTTAAATGCAGGATTAAGGCATAAATAGTGTTTAAATGTGCCGCTCGGCATACACCATATATAAATCTCAAAACAATATCTAACCCAAGACCCGGAAACCCACGAATCACAAGCTAAATCAAGAAATACTACATAGCTCTAACTCCGGAATTTGTCTATCAGGAACAGAAAGTACATAAGGGCTAAATTACTAAAAGTAGGAATGGAAAGGGACTCCTCGGCCTGCGGACGCGGCAGGTGTACCTCGAAGTCTCTGAATAGTCGCCTCCCTCAAGGATGATAGGCCTGATAAGAAGTACCTGGATCTGTACATGATAAAAAAACATGCGCGGAAGAGGCATGAGTACACCACAGCGGTACTCAGTAAGGGCCAAGCCTAACCTCGGTCGGGTAGTGACGAGGAAGGTCAGGGCCCTAATGAGGTTAAATAAAATATAAGGGTTAACAGTGTGAAATAGAAACAGTATAAATAAGTGCAACAATAAGAAATAACATAGAATTGAAAGAACAACAACAACTAGAACAGAGACAACAAACCACGGAAAGAAATACAGCTCAACACGGAGGTAACAACCGGGGCACCTTCCAGGATACCGTCCTGTAGTCCCAATTACAACTATCCAATGGATCTCCCCGGAAAACCTTCCCGTAGTCCATCATCTATATGTCCGATGGATCTCCCGGGATCCCGTCCCGTAGTCCAACTATCAATGCGCGGGGGATCTACCGGAATCCCGATCCGTAGTCCCTAAATATAAATACCCAATACTGGGGGAATCTACCGGGTGCATTCCCGTAGTTCCATATAACTGTGCAGGGGGATCTACAGGGAATCTAACCCGTAGTCCCAAGTAAATGTGCAGGAGGAATCTACCGGGAATCTAACCCGTAGTCCCAAAGTAAACAAATAAAGGGGGGGGGGGGGAGCTACCGGAATCCGACATCCGTAGTCCCAATGTAAATACACAGTCACAACACGAAGAATATTCAGAAATGAAGCTCACAAAATACAAGGCAACAGGTAGTTCTAGCCTAACATGCTTCACGTAGTGCAAACAAGGCAACTTGAACAAATAGACAATTTAGAACAACTAAACATGCTTTTCTGGCTAACACAGTCTATAATTGCAAATAAAATAAAGCGGATAAGAAAGAAACTCAGTCTAAATATTTAAAGTAAAACCGGATTTTTCAACAATTAGCTCAAGTACGCGCTCGTCACCTCACTTACAAAGCATTCAATTACCAAATATAATATCCTAACGGGAAAGGTCCCCCACACAAGGTTAGACAATCCACTTACCTCGAACCGGCTCCAAAATCACCTCGAAACCACACTTTTGCCACGAGTATCCGACTCCAAATGGCCCAAATCTATTCAATTCAATTACATATCGTAAATAACATCTCAAGCAACTGATTCTACGATTTAATTCAAAGCTAAGACGCAAAATTAGGTAAAGTGACCAAAACGCCCCTCAGGCCAACGTCTCGGATACGGATGAAATTAACATTTCAGAACCCTCGTACTCTCACGAGTCTAACCATATAAAAATCTCTCAAATCGGAGGTCAAAACCCCACTCAAATCTCAATAATTAGGTCTATGAAGTTTTTACCCATTTCCCATTCAAATTCCGAAATTAGATGATGAAATTAACTAAACATTGTTGAAATATAACTAGAAAGGGTTAAAGAATCGTTACCCAATGATCTCCTCTTCAAATCCCTCTCAAAATCGCCCTCTCCCGAGCTCCAATTTGATTTTTCTAACTTTTGAAACAAAACCCTTTAATTTCATATTTCAGTCCAGTGGTTTCCGCTTCTGCGGTCAAGGGACCGCACCTACAGTCCCGCTTCTGTGGAACTTAAGCCACTTCTGCGGTTTCATTAAAAATCCAAAATTCCGCACCTGCGGTCCTGATCTCGCAGATGCGGATCCACTTCTGCGGAAATCCCACTGCATCTGCGGAGCCTGATGAGCCTGGCCAACCCCGCTTCTACGGTCCTCCACACCGCATCTGCGGTTCCCGAGCCACAGATGCGAATATACCAGAAGCAGCAATGCTTCAGCTGCTGCAACACTTCTCCGATCTTCCCGTCAACCATCCGAAATCACCCCGAGGCCCTCGGGACCTCAACCCAAAGCACCAACATCACCTAATACCCCATTCAAACTTGTACCATTCCTTAAAACACCTAAAATAACATCGGAAACTCGAATTAATCACTGATTAAGCCTAAGAACTTCATTTTCTCTCATAACCCGCTTTCGATCAAAAACCTAACCAAACCACGTCCGAATGACTTGAAATTTTACACACACATCCCAAATGACATGACTGAGCTACTGCAACTTCCAGAATTCCATTCCGACCCTCGGATCAAAATCTCACTATCGAACCGGAAACTTCAAAATTCGAACTTTCGACATTTCAAGCCTAAATTAGTTACGAACCTCCAAAACACGTTCCGAACACGCTCCCAACCCGGAAATCACCTAACGGAGCTAACGGGACCGTCGGATTTCCATTCCGAGGCCGTCTTCACACTCTTCTGACTATGGACCATTTTCCAACACTTAAGCTCTCCTTTAGGGACTATGTGTCCCAGAACTCTTCGAAACTCAAAACCGAACGTCTCGGCAAACCAAAATAGCAGAAATGGACTTAGGGGAAGCAGTTAATAGGGGAACAGGGTAAAACTTCCAAAAATGACCGGCCGGGTCGTTACATCCTCCCACACTTAAACATTCATTCGTCCTCGAACGAGCATAAACATACCTAAAGTGGTGAAAAGATAAGGGTACTGGTTGCGCATATCCCGCTAGGTCTCCCATGTCGCCTCCTCGACCGGCTGACCCCGCCACTGAACCTTCACGGACGCAATGTTCTTTGACCTCAGCTTCCTCACCTGCCTGTCCAATATTGCCACTGGCTCCTCAACATAGGCTAGATCCTTCTCCAACTGGACTGAACTGAAATCCAACACGTGCGACGGATCACCGTGATACCTCCGTAGCATCGAAACATGAAATACCGGATGAACCCCTGCCAGGCTGGGAGGTAAGCCAAGCTCATAGGCAACCTCCCCAACTCGCCTCAATATCTCAAAAGGGCCAATTAACCTCGGACTCCACTTCCCTTTCTTCCCAAATCTCATAACCCCTTTCATAGGCGAGACCCGAAGCAGAACCCGCTCTCCGACCATGTAGGAAACATCGCGGACCTTCCGATCCGCGTAACTCTTCTGTCTGGACTGGGCTGTACGGAGTCTATCCTCAATCACCTTGACTCTCTCCAAAGCATCCTGAACCAAATCTGTGCCCAATAATCGGGCCTCACCCGACTCAAACCAACCCAGCAGAGATCTACATCGCCTACCATATAAGGCCTCGCACGGTGCCATCTGAATGCTAGACTAATAGCTGTTGTTGTAGGCAAACTCCGCCAATGGCAAGAACTGATCCCAAGAACCTCCAAACTCAATCACGCACGCACGAAGCATATCCTCAATAATCTGAATAGTTCACTCGGACTGTCTGCCCGTCTAGGGGTGAAATGTCGTGCTCAACTCCACCCGAGTACCCAACTCCTGCTGTACGGCTCTCCAGAACCGCGATGTGAATGTTTGATACCCAATTTTTTCCTATGTATTTTTATACTCAAAATATTCTCAAAATAGCATGTACATGCATATATAAGAATGCCCAAGAATTTTGACATTTTTTTTTCTAATTTTTAAAGCTTTTTAAAATCATTTTATTATTTGTTTTAGTAGTACAAAATCTAATAATTATTCCCAAAACTATTATTTTGGTGAGTAATTTACTTCCATCCTCATATTTACACCACAATATAATTAAGGTTATTTTATCATATTTTTATAAATTTATTTGATATTCTTAAAGCTAATGGGATAAAATTGCAATTATAGCCTATATTACGATTAATAGCATTTTACAATTATAAAATTATTCCCAGTATTTCTAGATTAACGTTTATATATTATTAATTAGTTCAGTGCTTTTAATTTATTTTTAAAATCATTTTTAACTATTTTAATTAAATTAAAAAAAGGGAAAAAATGGCCATTTAATATATAGCCCATTACCATTTCAATTTTAGCCAAATCAAACCCCCAATTTCCCAACCCAATTTTGACTTAAACCCGACCCATATCCCCTTAACCTAAGCCCGAACCAGATCCCGTTCAATCTGGACCGTTGACCATTCAGATCAACGGTCCACAGTCACCCTTCCATAATTAAACTCAGACGACCCCCTAACCTAATTCATTTCCCCACCAACCCGCCGCCCTTGAATCCCCTTTATCTCCAATTCTCTCTGCAACCTCGTTCAAACCCCAGCCGCCGCCACCCAAACTAACCCTAATCCCTTCGATTCTCGCCGGAATCCATGGCTTCTCAGGCCATGGAAACCTTATACTCCCCTCCTACTGCTCCTATGAGCATGATGCTTGAAGAATCGAGGACAGACTTCAAGGGTCTTCACTCAGATCTTCACCGAATCGAGGTTTCTGGCCATCTCCGGCCTTGCTCCGGCATACCCTAGTCTCCTGAGTCTGATTCCGACTTTATCCGACTTAGATCGGATCTTTTTAAAGCCTTTCTCACTCTAGGGTACTTTTGAAACCCTAACTATTCGAGGTTTTTCTCCGATTCCTTTAGATATGTTATGTATCTATGCTATGCGTGATTTTTTTTAAAACGATTTCCCTAAATTTTCCTTTGAAAATTGCTTTCAAAACCCCTCTTTTCCGATTTAGGGTTTCTAGAAAGTGTTCAAGTGTTTTTACGATTTTTCCTTCTTTGTTATTTGTATTGTTTCTCTTACTGTGTTCCTGTATCATGTTCTCACTCGCTTTCTATTGTTTTCTTATACTTGCTCTATTATGTTCTTGTGCATTCTTCTACTGAGTTTCATACTCCGTGATTGAATTTTCTTTTGCTGTGTTTTCTATACTCCGTCCTGGCATATTCTCCTACTGTGTTCTCTATGCTATGATTCCCGCCTGTTTTTTTTCTCTTCACCATGTTCTGCTATCTTCATATTCTATAAGCGTGTATTTCTTTTACTGTTTCTTCTACAGTCAGTTGTTCTCTCATTACGTTTCGAAACTAGTTTCTTCGCTCTGTTTGCTTTGATCTTTCTACTTGTTTGCATGCTTTCTCATGAGCTTCTGAAAGAAGCCACTAAGCCTGTTTTTGACTACTTGCCTCTCCATCTCTGTGTTCGATTCAAGGTGGAAACCCTAGAATTTGGGATTCCGCCGGGGATTCAATTATGTAGGTTAGGGTTTTATTTTTAGAACCCTAACTCTCTGCTAAACTCTCCTGCACTGGATTTTTTCCACTGATTTTACAAGGTCATGACAAAATTTATTGTGTTTAAGCATGCCTGTGTGCTTTTATATGTGTGTTGAATCTTTCTTTAAAAGGATTTCAACTAGTGATTGAATCAGAATCCTTTTTTTTGGGTCTTTAATTGATTGTTACTGATTTTCCTTGAGTAAAACCTTTTCTTCACCTTTTCTGACTGGGTTCATTCATACCAAATATTTTGGACTTGTGATTTCTTGGCTGTTAATCGATTCTCTTCCCTTAATTATACAACCGTGTACTTTCAAAAACCTTGTCCTTAAATAACCTTTATGAATTTGCCCTCAATTGCATGCTTTGCACAAAGAGTTTGATTAACTTCTTTCCTTAGTTGGTTCATACCCGTTTGAATTTGAATCCCTTAATTAAAGGGAGTTTTATGAGATTGATTGAAAATCAGACTTCAATTATTTTCTTACCTTATTTCTCATAACTTTCACACTATAAATACCCGGCCTTTTCTTTTCACAACAGAGACACTGAATACACTTCAGACTTCACACTTATAATTCTCAGAACCTCTTCTGAACTTTCTTGTCTGCACTTTGGCTTTCACAAAACTACTGCTTTCTTTTGCTTATCTCTTTTAAAAACTAGTATGTCTTGATTCAATTCCCAGCATCATCCTAATGTGTTTATTTACAGTCTTTAAGCCTATGTCTACTTTCTGCAGAATTTGACATTGAAATGCTTATGTGCTACTGTTTGCTTTACTTTCTTGTAAACACTAGTTCCCCATCCCATTTACCCCCATATGTTTGTAAGTGGGGACTCAGGGCATGGCAACAAGAATTGTTGCTCATGAACTGAGTTTTGACCCCCTAAGTAGGCTAAAGGGTGTGCCAGTATGCCCCCATTGCTGGGTATGCCCTTGCCTACTCCTTTCTTGAATCCTGCTTGTTATAAATCCCCATATCCCTACTCCCCTATGTATGCTGAGTTAAGGAATAGCCTGGCAGCATCCCAATTGTTGTCCAAGGATGAACCTGACCTTCAATAGGTCCTAACTCCCCATTTTACAACTGACAAGCTGGTCAGTGGTGTGCCAGCACCCCAAAAATGCTTGGCATGACCACCAGCTTACCCTTTCCCCTCTACTGCACTTGCACTTACTCCTAGCCTCTATGTTCTTCCCCCGTCCTATGAGCCTTGCCTTGGGACCTTGAGTTCCCTCTGAACTTGGACATTTGAGGGCTGGCCCTTCCACACTGCACCATAATCTAATTCTGCAATGATATTTGGGGTGTAAGCATTGCCTGGAGTTCTTGAAGCTCCTTGGAACTTTGACACATCCCAAATAAGAGAAAGACTTTAAAAATCTGATCTTGGAAGTTGGTTTATCTCATATTATTAGACTCTGAGTCTAGATTAGGCTGATTAGATGTAGCTTTCTTTCTGATTCATTTGGTCTGTAATAATTTTGTAATAACTACTGGGGTGGATAGTGAAAGGGATGGGATTGAATGCATGCTAGAGGGGTAGATATCATGTCTATAGGAATTACTACTTCTGAAATTCTGCATCTCATATAGATATCATGTATAGGAATTACTACTTCCTAAATTCTGCATCTCATATAGATATCATGTATAGGAATTACTACTTCTAAAACTGCTGCATTTCATATAGATACCATGTTCATAGGTTTTCAGTATCTCATATAGATACCATGCTCATAGGTTTTCTGCACTTCATATAAATACCATGTCCATAAGTCGTTACTAAAATTCTGCATATAGATAATATGCCAATAGGACTTCCTCCATGACAATAACAGCGATTAAAATCAGTAACGCCTAGAAAGCATGCCTGTAGGTGCTATCAACTAAACCTGAATCGTCCACTCGCTCCTAAGTCTAAAATCAGTAGTAATTTTGTTTAACACTCGCAGAACTTATGACTTTGTAACTGATAATTCTTTTTTCTGCAATCAGTTTATGCCTTCGTCTCTGAACTAATAGATAGCATGCCTATAGGTCCCGTTTAACACATAGGCAAACGGTTAGGTAATTAATCAACTGTGTCAGTCTTTGACAACTACATCTAAGCAGGGCTAGTTTGGACTCCCTATCTAGGAAATATGTGGTAAATCAACCTATCCTACGCTTTAATTTAATTCAGACCAAATCAAGTATGTGTAAGACATGCTAAACAATTGGTTTCTTAAGATGAGGAGGCCTGTTTGAGCCCTTAATTGCTACTTGTTCCCCTTTATTGCATTATGTGTTTTGGCTGTCGCCCTAGATTTGTATCCTTTTAAAACTCTAAAAAGCCAAGCTCCCTCCCCTTTAGGATTAGTAGTCCCAAATGCCTCCGGGACCGATAGGTGGGAAGGGTAATAGCATACAGTAGGTAACGATACCATTCCGCGCTTAACACCTTAACGGGGTGGGAAGGGTAGATATGGAGATGATGATCACGCGATAACACCATGCGTACGATTGGCTACCGGTGTTGTGTGGATGATCCATGTGTTTTACAAACCTAAGACCCCTTTCCTTTATATAACTTTGTTATTATCAATAAAAATCTGTCTTTCGTTTCAGTCACCAAATTCTTCCTCAACTTCCTGCACTATTCTTTTAAAATTTATGTTCACTCACTTCTTTGTTTGATTTTCTGCACTTGGACATTCCTTTAAACAAGTTGTGAGACCACCTAGATCTTAATGTCAAACATGCTTGTCAACCATTATACATACCTACTTGCAATCTTTATGTGGAATTATTTGTATGCTCGTTTGTATTTAAAGTCACAACATAGCATGGCCGGGAAAACACTAGTGGATCTTGAGGGGTGCCTAACACCTTCCCCTCGAGATAATTTCTAGCCCTTACCCGAACTCTTATTTTCCAACTCAAAACTCGTGGTGTCCTAATGCACTTAATCATTAGGTGGCGACTCTTCAAATCCAAAAACCCAATTCCCAAACGGGAATAGAGTTGTCTTCCCAAATGTCGTAAACCCGATTTCGCGAGAAAAATGGGGCGTCGACAATGAACTGAGTACCTCTGTCTGAAATAGTGGAAACTGGAATACCATGCAGACGGACAATCTCCCGGATATAGATTGCCAACCGCTCCGAGGCCAACCCGTGAGGCATCACAATAGACTGTATAAGACCCAGAACCAGTAGGCAATATCAAAACTGGGGCTGTAGTCAAAGCTGTCTTGAGCTTCTGAAAGCTCGCCTCGCACTCCTCTGTCCACTGAGATGGAGAACCCTTCTAGGTCAATCTAGTCATAGGGGCCGCAATCGATGAAAACCCCTCCACAAAACGACGGTAGTAGCCCGCCAAGCCAAGGAAACTGCGAATCTCTATAGCTGAGGACGGCCTGGGCCAACTCTGCACGGCCTCTACTTTCTTTGGATCCACCCGAATACCCTCACTCGGTACTATGTGGCCTAAGAATGCCACAGAATCCAACCAAAACTCACATTTGAGAACTTTGCATATAACTTCTTCTCTCTCAGGGTCTGAAGCACGGTCCTCAGGTGCTGCTCATGATCTTCCCGTCTCCGGGAATACACCAGAATATCATCAATAAAAACAATAACAAACGAGTCGAGATATGGCCTGAACACACTGTGCATCAAATGCATGAAAGCTGCTGGGGCATTGGTCAGCCCAAATGACATAACAAGGAACTCGTAATGACCATACCGAGTCCTGAAGGCAGTCTTCGGGATATCTGGCTCCCCAATCTTCAACTGATGGTAACCTGAGCGCAAGTCAATCTTAGAAAACACCTGTGCGCCCTGAAGCTGGTCAAACAGATCATCAATGCGAGGCAAAGAATAACGGTTCTTCATTGTAACCTTGTTCAACTGGCGATAATCAATACACATACGAATGGAACCATCCTTTTTCTTCACAAATAAGACCGGAGCACCCCACGGTGAAACACTAGGGCGAATAAAACCCTTATCAAGCAATTCCTGCAACTGATCCTTCAACTCAGGAGTAGCCATACGATACGGAGGAATGGAAAAGGGTTGAGTGCCCAGCAACAGATCAATGCCAAAATCAATGTCTCTATCGGGATACATGCTCGAAAGATCAACTGGAAACACATCGGGATAATCCCGTACCACTGGGACCGAATCAACAGAAGGGGGTATCAACACTGGCATCTCTCACATAAGCTAAATACGAGGCACACCCCTTTTCAACCATACGCTGAGCTTTGAGGAAAGAGATAACTCTACTGGGAGTGTGATCTAAAGTACCACTCCACTCACACGCAGTACACCTGGCATAGCCAGCGTCACGGTCTTGGCGTGACAATCAAGAATAGCATAATGGGGCGACACCCAGTCCATGCCCAAGATAATATCAAAATCAACCATGCTGAGTAACAATAAATCCGCTCTGGTCTCAAAACCACGAATAGTAACCAAACATGACCGATAAACGCGGTCCACAACAGGAGATTCTCCCACAGCAGTAGAAACATAAACAGGGAAACTCAAGGAAATTCTGAGGTACACCCAAATGCGGAGCAAAATAAGAAGACACATAAGAATAAGCGGAGCCTAGATCGAATAGAATTGGTACACCTCAATAACAAACCATGACAATACATGTGATGACAGAATCGGAGGCAACAGCCTCGGTACGGGTAGGTGGGGTAGCAACTGGGGTTGTAACCATGGCCTGAGAACTCTGCGGGGCACGCTATGGCTGAGGAGCCTGCGAAAGTGCACCCCTCCTGAGTTTGGGGCAATCTCTCACCATATGGCGTGTGTCACCACACTCAAAACAAGCTTTGGGGAGACGTGGCGGCTGTGACTGGCTCGGGCCAAGTCTGCTGGACTGACCACTGGAAGCACCCCGTGCAGGAGGCGCACTAGAGACTGGAGGTGCGTAATAAGGCTCCTGAGGCCTAGGTGGAGCTGGAATACCACTGGCTGCTGGAAGACCTGAATGAACGGGACGACCCATATCACCCCTACCATGACGATCCGCAGCTGGGGAACGGGCACCAGAATAATGGCCCGACTCTCGAGACCTCTTGGCCTCCTTCTCCTCTCTGTCCCTAGCATGCATACCCTCAATGCTCCTAGCAATGCTCACCACCTGCCGATAATGAATATCAATCTCCAACTCGCGAGCCATGCTAGACCTGATGCTGTGAATAAACCCCTCAATAAACAGGCGAACCCTCTCGCGAACAGTAGAAACCAAGGCTGGGGCATGTCTAGCCAAGCTGGTGAAACGGACAGCATACTCTGAGACAGTCATAGTACCCTGGCGCAAATGCTCAAACTCTCCGAGCCATGCGTCCCTGAGGCTCTGAGGAACATACTCTCTCAGGAACATATTTGAAAACTGCGTCCAAGTCTCATCAGGACTGTCTAACTCATAAGCACGCCACCACTGATAGGTAGCTCATCGAAGCTAGAAAGTAGTGAAGGAAACCCCGCTCGATCCTGATATGCCCATAGTGCGGAGAATACGGTAGCACTCCTCCAAAAATCCCAAGGCATCCTCTGATGCTAACCCACTGAATACAGGAGGATCATATTTCTTGAATCTCTCAAGTCTCCGCTGCTCATCCTCTGAAGTCGCTGCCTTGTCCTCTGGCTGAACTGGCACTGCAGGCGGCGCAGGAATAACCCCTGGGACCTGATCAACATGCACTCGCTGCTAAGAGTGTACTGAGGGCCGGGCCCGGCCCAGAACCGGCCCGGGACCGAGGGCCAAACGGGCCGATCTTAGTGGGTCGGTCCCAAATGGTGCATTAAGCCCGTAGCGGGCCCGTCCTACACAAATAGCCCACGAGCCCGGGACCGCTAAGCCCGGGACCGACAGACGGGCCTGGGCCGGTTCAACTGGGCCTAACGAGCCAAACGGTCCTCAACGGCTATATTTTAAAATTTTTTTTTTTTTTAAAAAAAAATGACCAACGGTCAGATTTTAAAATCTAGCCGTTGGCCATAAAAAAATAGCTGTTTGGCCCCCAAACTTTATTTTAACCCCAAACTTTATATAATTACACTTTTTCCCAATTCTCAACTATAAATACCCCCTCATTATTTTATTTTTACTCACAAATTCATCAATCTCTCTCAATCTATATCTAATTCTCTTCTATAATTGCTTACTTTATTATTGCAATTCCGTGAAAAATTGTGAAGTTGGTGAATTGAAGTATTCAAGTCTTCAAGTCTTCAACGATTTTTAATTTTCAAGAAGTTGTTCGTCAATTCGGTAAACTCGTTCCAACTCTTAAGTTTTAAGAATATAGTTTTGCTTGTTTTAGTTTGTATAATTATAATTAATATGGCCTTTTCTTTGAAAAAAATGTTTGGTGGTAAGGGAAAATCTAAAATTGGTGAATCTAGTCGCCAAGCTACTACCCTTCCCCCGGCTCCCCGACCCAGACCTGTTACCCGTCCTCCTCCACCTATTATTCTTGATAGTAATAACCCTTGGTTTCAATTTTCCGATAGTGAATTTTTCCATGATGTTGCACCAGGTCAACAATTAAATGAAGAAGTTATGAATGCTCTTTATCCTAATGAAACTATCTTTGAAAATGATGAGGAAAATGATGATGTAGATGAAACCCAACCGGATTTAGATGATACACCTACTAGTCCTGCTCATAACCCAACTGATGCCCCGCCCGACCCACCTGTAGAAACCCCTACTTTTAATAGACAACCTTCTAAACGCCCGAAACATCACTTGTTTGGAACTTTTTTACTCAAGTAAGAGAACAAAATAAGGCTAAGTGTAAAGCTTGTGGGAGCTTGCTGGCGCATAAGTTTACTGGAGACCGTAGCGGTATGGGTAGTTTGACTAGACACATAAAGACACACCCTAGAGATAAAGCTAGATTTTTACAAATGAAAGCGTAGCTAGAGGGGACAAGTGTAGATACTACGGTTAACCCTAGTACAGGTTCAAATCTAGTTCAACCAGGAATTAACACTGTGACCGGTGGCATTTTATATTACGATCCAAATAAAGATCGTGAAGAATTAGCAAAAATGGTTGCTGTTATGTGCTTACCCTATAGTTTTCCTTCTAACCCTCACTTTGTGCATCATATTAGAAGAGTTTTTAATCCTACTTATAAAGGTTGGCCTCGCGCAACCGTAAATAGTGATATTTATAAATATAAACATGAAGATGAACAATATTTGCGGTATTTATTTACTCATATAAATTGTCGGATTGCTATTACTACTGATATTGGTAGAAGTGGTAATGACTGTGATTATCTAACTGTTACAAGTCATTGGATAGATGAGGAGTGGATAATGCAAAAGTGTATTATTACTTATAGAATAATTAATTCACGCCACACAGGTAAGTTTATTGCTAACACAGTTGCAGATATTTGTAGATATTTTTGTATTAGAGATAAAATAATGTCAATTTCTATGGATAATGCTTCTAGTAACATTAATGCTATAGGATTACTTACAACTACACTAAATCCTGCATTTAGTAATTATTTCCATGTTAGATGTATTTGTCATATTTACCATTTAATCGTCGGTGATGGTATGAGAATTTTAAATTTAGAAATTGAAAAGGTTAAAATGGCTCTTAATTGGCTTTTTTATTCAAACCGTAAAAGTAGACTTAGAGAGTATTTTAAAAAATGTGATGAATTTGGCTTTAGAGAAAGAAAGGTTCCTAAAGCTTGTCCGACTATATGGAATTATATGTATGAAAGTTTAGTAGTTGCATATGAATATAGAAACCCAATTAATGCAACGTTTAATGCTCGTGTTGGTGGTGAGGATGATGATGAAATCCTTACAAATCAAGATTGGAATAATGTAAAAATTCTTATAGATTTTTTACAACAATTTTATCAAGCTACAAATGAATTGTCCGGGCAATATTATCCAATTATTTCAAACTGTTTGGTTTATATTGCAGCACTATGTGATTTGTTTGTTGATTTTTCAGAGGGTGGAGAAATTTATCAACTTGCTATAAATGTAATGAATGAAAAGTTTAAAAAATATTTTTTCCCTATCCCCCCTACTTTTGGTGTTGCTGCCATGTTAAATCCTACCATGAAATTAGGAGATCCTCACTTTTGGTATTCAAATATTTATAAAGCTTTAGATCTTTCAGATGAGGAATATGCTACACTTGCAGATGCAAAAGCCTCAATTAAAATAAATGCTCAAACAAGTTATAATGCTTATCAACTTGCCTTAGATCATGCTAGGCCAAATATTCCAACTCCTACTTCGTCTAGTTCACAATCGTCTAAAAGAACTGCGGGCCTAAAAGCACTTAGTTCTTGGACGGAGTTCAGGGGCTCTCAAGGTGATAATATTGATGATGCTTCACATCTAAAGGAGCTTTAAGTTTATTTGTCGCAGGGCCTTGAAAAGGATAATCCAGACGACACCTTTGATCTGTTAGAATGGTGGAAGGCCAGAGAAAAACATTTTCCGGTTCTTGCAAGGATGGCTCGGGATATTTTATGTATTCAAGCTTCAACAGTGGCATGAGAGAGCGCTTTCAGTCAAGCAAGACTTCAAATAGGTGATCATAGAGCGTCTATGAGGGAGAGCTTGGAAAAACCAATACTCTTCAGAGATTCGATCCGCTCGGAAAGAAGAAATTTTGGACTTGCAGAATAACAACCAGAGATAGACGAAGCTTATGAAGAAATGATAGCGGAACTTGCGGAGGATGCTGCTTCGCCCGGAAGCGGTGATGAACAAGCTTCTTTTCCGCCACCACCAACGGAACATCCTCCGAACCTTGAAGGATTTATGAAATTTCTTAGAGATACTATGTAGATTATGGTGTAACTTGTACTTTGGCACATCTTCTTTAGTTTTTTTCCTTTTAATGGTGGTATTAGCACCTTGTTGTGCGTATTCTAGTGGGGGGAGGAAGACTAAGAAAGATATTGCCATTTTTGTTAGTGTCGTAATAATAAAAATTATAAGACATTCCCTTGAATATCTCTTTGCAATTTTTTTTTTGTGTTTAAAATTTTGACTCTTTTAGAAGATTTTAAACT
>NW_017670483.1:500336-520230 GCF_001879085.1 Nicotiana attenuata
AAATCTCAAGTTAAATCATGCCTCGTACGGAAAGAGTGCGCTCATTTGTTTGGCAACACTTTGAGGTGCTAGAAGAAAATGAAGAAGGTCAGAAATTAAAGTGCAAGAACTGTGGTCAAGTCTTAAATTTTCGTTCAGGGTCTGGCACAGGCAGTTTAAGAAGGCATATAAAGTATTGTCTTGAGCGTCATCCGGAAATTCGTATTTAAGATTTTTCGACAATTTGTGTTATTCTAAAATTATTAGAAGTATTTATGCTTAATGTTTTAGTTTGTTAGATTAATTTGAAGTATTATTAATTTATTATGCATGAAAATTTAGTTTCACTATTTTTTTGTTAATTTACTTTTTAAATGCAAACTTTAATATATAATTATATATATATATATATATACATATATATATATACATATATAGCTATACATAGGCAATTTATATTAGTATATACATATATAGTTTACAAGAAATTGCTTTAGATAAAAAAAATTTTAAAAAAATAGCCCGGAACGAAAAAACCCGTTAGGCCCGTTTAGGCCCGTGGGCCCTGCCCATTTAGCCCGCGACCATGTGGGCTTAGGACCGTCGTGGGCCGATTCCACCCATTGGGATCGTGAAGCTCGGGACCGTTAGGCCCGGGACCGCCAAAGACCGGCCCGCCTAAGACCGGGACCGTTTGCCCGGCCCGTTTGGCACGTTTAGGCCCGAGCCCGACCCAGAATACAGCCTTACTCGCTGCTCAGGAGTGCGGGCGGCGGGAGTCTGCGCTCCTCCCCCGGCCTGGGATGTGGCTGCAGCAAGGGGAAGCAACCCTGCCTAAGCCAAAGTGGTGTACATGCTCATAAACTGTACCAAAGTCTCCTAGAGTGCTGGTGGTGGTACCTCGGCGGCAGCTCGCGCGGGTGCTCTGGCTGCACCACGCGCGCATCCTCGGCCTCTACCCCGGCCCCGGCCTCTGACGGCTCCAGTAGGGGGTGCGGGTGACTGGCCATCTCGAGTAGCACGTGTCCTCACCATCTGTGAGAGAATAGAAGGCAGAATTTTAGGATTGTGATGTCAAAAATCTCGCACGACAGGGAAGTAAAATGAAGTGGACTTTTCTTAACAGTTACATAGCCTCTCGTATATAAGTACAGACGTCTCCGTACCGATCAGAGAGACTCTGATAAACCGGCTTGTGATCCGTGACTCCTATGAACCTAGAGCTCTAATACCAACTTGTCACGACCCCAGTTCGCCCTCTGTGAACTGCCGTGACGGCACCTAGTCTCTACGACTAGGTAAGCCTAAATTACAAAATAAAAACCAAATTGCGGAAGTAAAACAGTTTAAAGGCAGGATTAAGGCATAAATAGTGTTTAAATGTGCCGTTCGGCATACACCATATATAAATCTCAAAACAATATCTAACCCAAGACCCGGAAACCCACGAATCACAAGCTAAGTCAAGAAATACTACATAGCTCTAACTCCGGAATTTGTCTATCAGGAACAGAAAGTACCGAAGGGCTAAATTAATAAAAGTAGGAATGGAAAGGGACTCCTCGGCCTGCGGACGCGGCAGGTGTACCTCGAAGTCTCTGAATAGTCGCCTCCCTCAAGGATGATAGGCCTGATAAGAAGTACCTGGATCTGCACATGAAAAAAAATATGCGCACAAGAGGCATGAGTACACCACAGCGGTACTCAGTAAGTACCAAGCCTAACCTCGGTCGGGTAGTGACGAGGAAGGTCAGGGCCCTACTGAGGTTAAATAAAATATAAGGGTTAACAGTGTGAAATAGAAACAGTATAAATAAGTGCAACAATAAGAAATAACATAGAATTGAAAGAACAACAACAACTAGAACAGAGACAACAAAACCACGGAATGAAATACAGGTCAACACGGAGGTAACAAATGGGGCACCTTCCAGGATACCGTCCTTTAGTCCCAATTACAACTATCCAATGGATCTCCCGGGATACCGTCCAGTAGTCCATCATCTATATGTCCGATGGATCTCTCGGGATCCCGTCCCGTAGTCCAACTATCAATGTGCGGGGGATCTACCGGAATCCCGATCCGTAGTCCCCAAATATAAATACCCAGTACTGGGGGAATCTACCGGGTGCATTCCCGTAGTTCCATATAACTGTGCAGGGGGATCTACAGGGAATCTAACCCGTAGTCCCAAGTAAATGTGCAGGGGGAATCTACCGGGAATCTAACCCGTATTCCCAAAGTAAACAAATAAGGAGGGGGGGGGGGAGCTACCGGAATCCCACATCCGTAGTCCCAATGTAAATACGCAGTCACAACACGAAGAATATTCAGAAATGAAGCTCACAAAATACAAGGCAACAGGTAGTTCTAGCCTAACATGCTTCACGTAGTGCAAACAAGGCAACTTGAACAAATAGACAATTTAGAACAACTAAACATACTTTTCTGGCTAACACAGTCTATAATTGCAAAAAAATAAAGCGGATAAGAAAGAAACTCAGTCTAAATATTTAAAGTAAAACCGGATTTTTCAACAATTAGCTCAAGTACACGCTCGTCACCTCACGTACAAGGCATTCAACTACAAAATATCATATCCTAAGGGGAAAGGTCCCCCACACAAGGTTAGACAAGCCATTTACCTCGAACCGGCTCCAAAATCAACTCGAAACCACACTTTTGCCATGAGTATCCGACTCCAAATGGCCCAAATCTATTCAATTCAATTACATATCGTAAATAACATCTCAAGCAACTGATTCTACGATTTAATTCAAAGCTAAGACGCGAAATTAGGTAAAATGACCAAAATGCCCCTCAGGCCAACGTCTCGGATACGGATGAAATTAACGTTTTTCAGAACCCTCGTACTCTCACGAGTCTAACCATATAAAAATCTCTCAAATCGGAGGTTAAAACCCCACTCAAATCTCAATAATTAGGTCTATGAAGTTTTTACCCATTTTCCATTCAAATTCCGAAATTAGATGATGAAATTAACTAAAGATTGTAGAAATATAACTAGAAAGGGTTAAAGAATCGTTACCCAATGATCTCCTCTTCAAATCCCTCTCAAAATCGCCCTCTCCCGAGCTCCAATTCGATTTTTCTAACTTTTGAAACAAAACCCTTGAATTTCATATTTCAGTCCAATGGTTTCCGCTTCTGCGGTCAAGGGACCGCACCTGCGGTCCCGCTTCTGCGGAACTTAAGCCGCTTCTGCGGTTTCATTAAAAATCCAAATTTCCGCACTTGCGGTCCTGATCTCGCAGATGCGGATCCGCTTCTGCAAAAATCCCACCGCATCTGCGGAGCCTGATGAGCCTGGCCAACCCCGCTTCTGCGGTCCTCCACGCTGCATTTGCGGTACCGCATCTGCGGTTCACAAGCCGCAGATGCGAAAATACCAGAAGCAGCAATGCTTCAGCTGCTGCAACACTTCTCCGATCTTCCCGTCAACCATCCGAAATCACCCCGAGGCCCCCGGGACCTCAACATAAAGCACCAACATCACCTAATACACCATTCAAACTTGTACCAATCCTTAAAACACCTAAAACAACATCGGAAACTCGAATTAATCACTGATTTAAGCCTAAGAACTTCATTTTCTATCAAAACACGCTTTCGATCAAAAACCTAACCAGACCACGTCCGAATGACCTGAAATTTTACACACAGATCCCAAATGACATGATGGAGCTACTGCAACTTCCGGAATTCCATTCCGACCCTCGAATCAAAATCTCACTATCGAACCGGAAACTTCAAAATTCAAACTTTCAGCATTTCAAGCCTAAATTAGCTACGAACCTCCAAAACACGTTCCGAACACTCTCCCAACCCCGAAATCACCTAACGGAGCCAACGGGACCATCGAATTTCCATTTCGAGGCCGTCTTCACACTGTTCTGACTATGGACCATTTTCCAACACTTAAGCTCTCCTTTAGAGACTTTGTGTCCCAGAACTCTTCGAAACTCAAAACCTAACGTCCCGGCAAACCAAAATAGTATAAATGGACTTAGGGGAAGCAGTTAATAGGAGATCGAGGCGAAAATTCAAAAAACGACCGGCCAGGTCGTTACACCAAGTCTTCGGGAGGAGGACACTCCGCTATGCGCGATCAGCAGTGTCCGCTATAGAACCACCTACATTCATTCAAAAATGTAGTGCCCTCGGCAAAAGGGACGTTGGTACCATGGAATAGTACTAGTATGTATAACTATACACCGTCTAATTAGAAAGAACTTTCATACAAGAATAAGAATCACAAGTATAACTCAAACGATCACCATATTATCAAATAAAAGAATCATAAAATTTTCATATCATTTATCCATAGCTTTTAGTTTGGGGCATTTCACACTATTCGTCATTGTTCACAATACCACCGCTATCTTGAGCGGAGTCCGATCTCGACCCGATCAGCTAGGTTGCCTTATTTGAGGCATATACTTCAATCAAATCTCATTTTCCCTTTTTTCGAAATTCATTCACAATACCACTGCGATCTTGAGCGGAGCCCGATCTCGGCCCGATCGGCTAGGCCGCCTACCAAGGTGTTGTTCCCTTTTCGTTAATCATTTCGTTTCACATCTATCATTTCATAGGCACTTGGGGCCACAACTTTATCACATCATTCTTGGCACTAGGCCGTATTTCACATCGTTCCCAATTTCAATATTTGCTTTGCCATTTATGATAGTAGGTGCACACAAGAGCAATTTAAATTGTAAGCATAGATAAGATTTCACGTAGATGGCACAATAATGCAACTTCAATCTAAATTTGAGGTCTACGCAATTCAATACATAATTCATATCTTTTGCTCCTTTTCAAGTTATCAAGATAGCACGTTGATCATGTTGAGACACATCTTTCACGCATATAAGGTTACAACACCAATTCATGTAAAATAACAATCGATGCAACAATTCAACTTTAATCTTACCATATTCACACAAACACCGATGAAGCTCAATTTCTAAAAGACGGGGTTTTAGCCATACATACCTCAATAAAGCTTTCCTTAATTCTTACAAAATTTCGGGACTCTTAGCACTTCAATCCATAGTATAAGAAGTACAAATCGAACCAAGAATTAGAGCCATGGTTAATGTTTTAGCTCGTTCAGGTATACTATCAAGCACAAATTGTGCATTGTGATCTTAGGTCCCTTTTTGAAAGAGATTTCTTCAATGTTATACTACAATTGTTGTCTCTTTAGTTCTCATCCTCCCCATACCCCATTATCTCTTATGCATGCAAGGTTATTTACCCTTTTTACCCAAGAACTCAATTGTTAATCACTTGGTTTAAACAGAAATTTCGGAATTACAGATTAAGGAACAAGTTCTTACCTTTTTAGGGTGAATACCTAGCAACTCTCTTGACAATCTTCAAGATTTTGGGGTAAGAATTGGGCGGATATTAGATGAAAGTCACTCCCTCTCTCTCTAGAAGCTCCTTTTCTCACTCTAATTTTAGTAAACATAACATAGAGAAGGTCGGATGGGGTGTTTTTAATGGGATGGAGTCGGGTTTAAAAATTAGAAAATAGGAGCCCCGACTCAGATCTGGGATCACATTTGCGACCGCAAAGTTGACATGCGGTCCGCAGAATGGACCGCAAAATGCTCCCCAAAACCTGAAAACACTGTTTGGCTATGCGACAGAAATGCGGTCCGCATACCCGTTCTGCGGTCGCATAATGCACCGCAGAACTGCCCCTTACAAAATCCCAAGGGGTATTATGCGACGACTATGCGGTCGGCATATCGATTATGGGATCGCATAATTCACCGCATAGTTGACCTCAAATTTGACCAACACACTGTTTCACTCTGCGGCGACTATGCGGTTTGCATACCTGTTATGCGACCTCATTCTAGACCGCATAATCGCACTTTTCTGAAAAACATTATTTTTTGACTTCTTTATGCATAGACCAGTCCAAGCGGCCGCGAAGAATTTTACAAATTTCAAACACTTATTCCTAACTTGGCACTACGAGTTCTCGGGTTTTGAGTAGAAATTTTCACGGGCTCTTACATCCTCCCCCACTTAAGATCATTCATCCTCGAATGAGGATTAAGGTTCACTCATGGGCAATCTTTATGCAACCTCAGCTTTTCACAACACGAAACAATATAGTAGACCAAAATTTGGTTAACTCCTTAAATTGCCGAAAATTTTGCCAGAGTTTCCTTTGTATCTAGGCCTATCCACCTGTCAGAGAGCCCAGAAACATATCCTAACAGCATACACATATTCCATAAACACAACATAACCTGTACCATACAAACCATGGCCGCATAGGCAATCATATAACCAAAACGAAATGGAACAATTTTACATAGATTAACTCAAGGATACAGAGTTCATAGGGACCAAATAGATGAAAGCTATTACATGGCTATACAAACAAATATGGGTACTTCCTCCTCATTTCTTCCTCGGCTTCCCAAGTGGCTTCCTCAACCTGCTGGTTTTGCCATAACACCTTTACAAAGGCAATTTCCTTATTCCTCAATTTCCGGACCTGCCGGTCAAGAATGGCAACTGGAACTTCTTCATAGGACAGTTCTTCATTGACCTCAATAGTTTCATCTGGTACGATAGTGGACGGATCTCCCACTACTTTCTTCAACATAGACACATGAAAGACTGGGTGTACCAATGACATCTCGGGTGGCAACTCAAGCTTGTATGCCACCTGACCAATCCGCTGGATGATCCTATACGTTCCGACATATCTTGGGCTCAATATTCCTTTCTTCCCAAACCGCATGATACCCTTCATGGGGGAAACCTTTAAGAATACCCAATCATCTTCTTTGAACTCCAAATCCCTACGACGGACGTCCGAATAAGACTTTTGGTGACTCTGAGCAGTTTTCAACCTTTCCTTAATAATTTTGACTTTCTCTATGGCTTGGTGCACAAGGTCCGGCCCTATCAATTCAGCTTCTCCGACCTCGAACCACCCAATGGGAGACCTATATCTCCTACCATACAGTGCCTCAAAAGGTGCCATCTGGATACTAGCGTGGAAGCTGTTGTTATAAGCAAACTTTATGAGTGGCAAATGATCATCCCATCTACCTTTGAAATCAAGAGCACAAGCACGCAACATGTCCTCAAGCGTCTAAATAGTATGCTTTGCTTGCCCGTCAGTCTGGGGGTGAAAAGCTGTGCTAAGATTTACCTGCGTGCCTAAACCTTGCTGAAATTTCTTCCAAAAGTTGGCTGTGAATTGAGCCCCTCGATCAGAAATGATTGAGACTGGAGTACCATGCAACCTGACTATTTCCTTGATATATAACTGAGCATACTGTTCCGCTGTGTCTGTAGATTTGACTGGCAAAAAGTGTGCTGATTTTGTGAGCCGATCCACGATCACCCAAATTGAGTCAAACTTGCGCGGAGTGCGCGGTAACCCTCTTCATGTTGTTCTACCAATAAACTTCCTTAAGATCATGATATATTTTTGTAGACCCTGAGTGCACTGAATACCAAGAAGTGTGAGCTTCTACCATAATTCTTCCCCGAAGACCGTCAATATCCGGAACACATAGGCGGCCTTGGTACGGTAGGGTACCATCATCCATGCCAAAGGAAAAAGTTGTGGTCTTGTGTTTATGAATCCCCTCTTTCAGCTGTGCTAACAATGGATCGTTGAATTGCTTCTCTTTCACCTCCACCACGAGCGACGATTCCACCCTATTCTGCACAATTATCCCTCCTTCATTAGAGTCCGCAAGGCGAACCCCCAAACTAGCCAACTGATGAACCTCCCGGGCCAACGGCCTTAGATGCTCCTTCAAATGAGCCAAACTTCCCATAGATTTTCGACTAAGAGCATCAGCCACAACGTTAGCCTTTCCCGGGTGATAGAGAATATCAATGTCATAGTCCTTGAGTAACTCCAGCCATCTTCTCTACCTCAACTCCTTCTGTTTGAAAATATATTGAAGGCTCTTGTGGTCCGTGAACACATCCACATGGACCCCATATAGATAATATCGCCAAATCTTTAGCACAAACATCACCGTTGCAAGCTCTAAGTCATGGGTCAGATAGTTCTTTTCATGATTCTTGAGTTTCCTAGAAGCGTAGGCTATAACCTTGCCATGTTGCATTAACACACACCCGAGCCCGATCCTTGAAGCATCGCAATACACCACAAACCCCTCTGTACCCTCTGGCAGGGTTAATACCGGTGCTGAAGTCAATCTTGATTTCAATTCTTGGAAGCTCTTCTCACAAGCATCTGACCACTGGAACTTAACTACTTTCTGGGTCAATTTAGTCAATGGAGAGGCAAGAGTAGAAAACCCCTCCACAAATCTTCTGTAGTACCCGGCCAAACCCAAGAAACTGTGAATCTCTGGTGGAGTGGTAGGTCTAGGCCAATTTTTCACTACTGCAACCTTTTGAGGATCAACCATAATTCCTTCCCTGGAGAGGACATGACCCAAGAACGCGACAGATTCAAGCCAAAATTCACAGTTCGAAAATTTCGCATACAATTGATGCTGCTGAAGGGTCTGCAAAACTGCCCTGAGATGGTTAGCATGATCCTCTCGACTCCGGGAGTACACAAGAATATCCTCAATGAACACTATTACAAAGGAGTCTAGAAAAGGCTTGAAGACTCGATTCATAAGATCCATGAATGCTGTCGGGAAATTTGTTAGCCCAAAAGACATTACTAGAAATTCAAAGTGCCCATACCGAGTCCTGAAAGCTGTTTTTGGAATATCCTGCTCCTTTATCTTCAATTGTTGATACTCGGACCGCAAGTCAATCTTCGAAAAACACATAGCACCTTGCAATTGGTCAAACAAGTTATCTATTCTGGGTAGAGGGTATTTATTTTTTATGGTGACCTTGTTAAGCTGTCGGTAGTCAATACACATCCCAACGACCCATCTTTCTTCCTCACAAACAAGACCGGTGCGCCCCATGGTGACACACTTGGCCGGATGAAACCCTTTTCTAACAAATCCTTCAATTGCTCCTTTAGTTCCTTCAATTCTGCCAGTGCCATTCTGTAAGGTGGAATTGATATAGGCTGCGTGTCTGGCATCACATCGATCCCAAAATCAATCTCCCTGACTGGTGGGATCCCAGGAAGCTCATCTGGAAAGACATCCGGAAATTCACTCGCGACAGGCACGGACTCAAGGCTAAGTGCCTAGACATCAGTGTCCGTAACCCGAACTAAATGGCAGATACACCCCTTCTTGATCATCTTTGCGGCCTTAAGGTAAGAAATAAACCGACCTTTAGGCACTACATTATCCCCTTCCATTCAACAACGGGCTCATAGGAAACTCAATCCTCATAGCTCTAGCTTGACAGTCAAGCTTGGCAAAACATGAATAAAGCCAATCCATCCCCATTATTACATCAAAATCAACCATCCCCAATTCAATAAGATCGGCCATGGTATCCCTACCACGCACCGTGACAACACAACTTCTATAAACTCGAGTAGCCAAAATTGACTCACCAACCGGAGTAGACACCGAGAATGGTTCATGAAGCTGTTCTAGTTCTTTCCCGAATTCCATAGCAACAAAAGGGGTAACATAGGACAGGGTGGAACCGGGGTCAATAAGTGCATACACATCATGAGATTGGACAGTCAGAATACCTGTAACAATATCTGGAGAAGCCTCTGCAGTCTGGCGACCACTCATAGCATAGAACCGGCTGGGTCCTCCCGAACTCTGTGCACCACCCCTAGCTGCACCACGCCCCGCGGGTGCTGGGGTACCTCGAGCTGGAGAGGGGGCTGAAGATGTAGCAGCTGCTGGGCTGGCTGGCTGTGCGTGTTGATACCCAATTTTTCCCTGTATATTTTTTATATGCAAATACTTTCAAAATAGTATATATATGCATATATAAGCATGTCCAAGTATTTTATTATTTTTTCTAATTTTCAAAAAAAGATTTTTAAATCGATTTTTTGCCCTATTTTAGCAATACAAAAGCCAATAAGTGTTCTTCAAATTANTTTTATAATTATGAAATTGGTTCCAGTATTTTTATTTTAATATTTATATATTATTAATTAATTTAGTACCTTTAATTTGTTTCCAGAAATTATCTTACTATTTTTTATAAAATAAAAAGGGAAAAACTGGCTATTTAAATACTAGCCCTGCTTTCACTTCAATTACAGCCAAAATCAACCACCCCAATAACCAATTCCAATTTCAAACGGACCAGCCCAAGTCCTAATATATAACCCGACCCCTAACCCGTTAATAAAACCAGCCCGGTTTTCTTTTGATCCAGGCCGTTGATCATTTTGATCAACGGCCACGATTCCCCCTTACCATTTTAATTCACCTAAACCCCAACCCTAATTCATTTCCCTCCGAGACGCCGCCTTGAAACCTCTTCATCTCTCAAACTCTCTCAAATGTTCTCGAAACCCTAATCGTCTTCTACTGTCTTCTACCTCAAGCTCACCAGAATCCATGGCCTCTCAGGCCATAGATGGTTTAAACTCATCTCCTCTGCTCTTAAACACTTGGTACTCGAAGGTTCGAGGTCTGACCTCGAAGGTTTTCGTTCAGATCTTTGAAAACTCAAGATTCTATGGCCATCTCCGGCCTTGCTACGGCGTTCAATGGTGTTGAGAGCCTGGTTCTGACTTTTCGACCAAGATCGAACCTTTTCCTAGCCTTTCTTATTCTAGGGTTCTTCTGAAACCCTAAATAGTCGAGGTTTTCTCCGATTTTTTTCTTAAATATGTTATATATCTGTGCTACACTTGAGTTTTTGAACGATTTCCTCAACTTTTCTTTCAAAAATTACTTTCAAAAATTATTTCTTTCTGATTTAGGGTTTCCTGAAAATGTTCAAATGTTTCCCTGACTTTTCTTTCCCTTTTTCTTTGTGTGTATGTGTCTCCGCTATGTTCATGTTTTCTTTTCTACCACGCATGTTCTTCTACTGTGTTCTTATGTTTTTCCTTTTATCACACATGTTCTTCTACTGTTCTTTCTTCTACTGTGTTTCTATGCTATGTTTTCACATGCTTTCCCACTATGTTCTGCTATTTTCCTTCCACTATGACTTGATATGCTTCGCCTACTGTATCCTTCTACCACGTTCTTAAGGGTTTACTGTTTCACTTCTACTTTACCTTGTTTTAAGAAACGTTTAAGCATGTTTTTCTCTACTGTTTCTTCTACTCTCATTGTGTTTCGAATTAGTTTCTTCACTCTGTTTGCTTTGAACTTTCAATTGTATTCTCTTGCTTTCTCATGAGTTTCCGAGCCTGCTGCTTCCTCATCTCTGTATTTGACTCGAGGTAGAAACCCTAGAATTTGGGGTTCCTCCGAGTTTGATCATATGATTGGATTAGGGTTCTGTTTGAGAACCCTTGACTCTTTCAGACTAACCTCTGCGTCTATGAACTAAGTGCGAATTTCTTTTATTTGCACACAATTCTGATTCCCCTACACTAGACTCTTCTATGGAATAGCATGACAAAGTTCTTCATGTTTAACGTGTCTGTATGCTTTTATATATGACGAATCTTTCGTCAAAAGGGTTTTCTAACTTGTGATTGATTCAGAATTCCTTTTAATGAGTCTAATTGATTGTTACTGATTTTCCTTAAGTTAAAATCTTTCCATCTTTCGACCTGGTTCATACATACAAAATCTTCAATTTTTGATTTACTAGCTGTTAATTGATTTCCTTGCCTAATTTGCACAAACCGTGTACTGTCAAGACCTTGTCCTTAAATAAACCTCTATGTATTTACCCCTCTTGCACTGCTTTGAAAAAGTATTTGATTAATCTCTTTCCTTAATTATTTTTACCTGTTTGAAATCAGAATCCGTTAATTAAAGGGAAACCTTGTGTAATTGATTTTCAAACTATTTTCTTACCTATTTTTGCTTGCTTTCTACACTATAAATACATGACCCTCTTTAACACAAGACGATCTACACACATTACACACTTCAGACACTTATAATCTCATAGTTCTCTTCTAAACTCATAGCATTCTGACTACTTGTTTGCACTTTGGCTTTACAAGACTACTGCTTTCCTTTGCTTGTTTCTTTGAGACTGCTATGTTCTAGTTCTGGTTTCAGCATCACCCCAACGTGTTTATTTACAGCTTTTACATCCATGTCTACTTTACTGTCTATATGGAGTTAAATGTCAACTAGCATGTTAATTTCCTTTCATCTGTTTCTACTGTGAATCCCTGCACCCCTGTTTCCCTCTATGTGCTTTGAGTTGTAGTTCAGAACATGGCAACATGCAAGTTATTGTTCATGTTTGGACTTGATCCCTTTGGGGATCCTAACTCCCAAAACAATATTTTTTAAGAGGCTGGCGGGGTGGGCCAGCAATTCCTATTGCTAGGTATGCCCACTAGCCTGTCCTTGCCACTTCCCTTTTCCCCTTTTAGAATTCCTTCTCTGCACTTACACTCACTCTTAGCTTCTAAGTTCTGCCCCCCTCTTGTGAGCCTTCCTTTGTGACCTTGAGTTCCCTCTAAACTTGGACACTTGAGGGCTGGCCCATACACACTGCACTATGACTCAATCCTGCAATGTATTTGGGTGTGAGCACTACTCGGAGTCCATTTGAGGCTCTTAGGGAACTATGACACATCCCAAATGAGAGAAAGGCTTTGGATCTTGATCTTTGGAGTTGATTTACTTCATGCTTCAGACAGAAGTCTGAATCAGGCTCTCCTTGGTTGTAATTTTAATTTTTTCTGATGTAGTTTTCTTTATTTTATTTTTTGGGGTGCAATAATTTTGTAATAAACCTCTGGGGTGATTAGTGAAAAGGGAAGGGTAACCACGCATGCGAAAGGGTAGATATCATGCTCATAGGGAATTACTACACTTTTGTACTCATGTATCTTGTCTACAGCTTTGCACGTTTGTATATCACACGTAGATACCATGTCTATAAGGAATTCTGCATTATCACATGTAGATACCATGTCTATAGTTTTCTGCATCATCACATATAGATACCATGCCTATAAGTTAACCAAAAATCCAGACACTACGTATGCACTGATCACTAGGCAAACCTGTTTATAGGATTAAAACTAACAGTATTCAGATACCATGCCCATAGGATTTCTGCACTCTTGCCACGCCCGTAAAAGATGTTTAAAATCAGTAATGCCTAGAGAGCATGCCTATAGGAGCATTCAACCAAAGCTGAATCGTTCGTTCGCTTATAAGTCTAAAATCAGTGGTAGCAATAATGTCTGTAGAATTTATGTTCCTGTAATTGACAATTTCTTTCTTTTAAAATCAGTATACTTCTTTTCTGAAACTAATAGATATCATGCCTATAGGTTTCATTTAACACTTAGGCAAGCTATAAGGTAAACCTATAAATCGAATCAGAATTTATTAACTACAACCAGCAGGCAGGCCTAATTCGGGCTGCTTATCTGAAATATGCAATAGATCAGTCTGCCACAACTTTTAAGTTTAAACAGGCCCTAATCAGTACGTGTAAGACATGCTAAACTATATGCTTCTCTCTGGTTTTTAAGGAGGTCTATGTGAGCCTTATGTGTTTGAATGCCTTTCCCATATTTGCTCTATGTGTTTTAATTGTCGCCTTAGCATTTTGTCCTTTGAAACTATAAAGCCTCATACCCCTTCCCTGTAGGATTAGTAGTCCAAGTACCTCCAGGACTGATAGGATTGGGACGGGTAGTAGCATGCAATAAGTAACGAAACTATTCCGCACTTTAATACCTTAACGGGGTGGGAAAGGGTAGATATGGATATGATGACCATGCGATAACACCACGTGTATAAACGGTTACTGGGTGTTTCATGGGGTGATCCATATTATTTATAAACCTAGGACCCCCCCCCCTCCCTTTTCTTGTTTATTTTATTCAGAAAGTCAAAACCGCTTCTTCTCAAATTCCAGCTTCTTCAACTTCTTTTAATTTTAATTATTTACAACAATTATGTGAAAACCCCCTCATATTTGTAATTCTTACTTGTCTACTTGTTGTTTGCACTTAAAGTCACAATTATAAGATGGCCGGGAACCACACTAGTGGATCTCGAGGGGTGCCTAACACCTTCCCCTCGGGATAATTTCGAGCCCTTACCCAATCTCTGGTTTTCTAAATCAAAGTTCTTCTTAGTGTCCTAATGCACTTAATCATTAGGTGGCGACTCTTCAATTCAAACCCAAATCGCAAAAGGGAACGAGTTGTCCTCCCAAATATCATAAACCCGATTTCGCGAGAAAAAGGGGGCATCGACAGTGCGCTGCCCCTACCGGCTCCCTGGCGGGATACACGACAATGCCTCTGAATATGACCCATCATCCCACATCCATAACATACGGGCAACTACATGTAGCAAGTCCCCGAGTGCATCATCTCGCACCTGGGGCACGGGGACCTCTGCTGCCGGTGGGACCTATCTCATGACTGACCCCACTGGTGGGATCCCCTGTCGCCTGACTGGGCCTAAAACGACTCCACTGCTGCTGCTGGCTAGGCCTTGATGGCGGTGCACTAGCTGAAGACTGAGCAATAGACTGGGACGATCCAGATGATCCTCCCCGGAAAGCTGACCTTCCCCCACCTAGTGACTCACCCATATTGCCCGTAGACTGGGTCTTTCTGCTACCTTCTCTCTCCATTCTGTTCTTCAGTTTACGGTTCTCGGTGGCTTGAGAAAATGCTACCATCTTCCCATAATTCATGTCAGAATTCAAGGCAGTTATAGAAGCCTCATTAATAGTCAAAGGATTAAGGCCCTGAACAAACCGACGCACCCTAGCCTCCATTGTAGGCAACATGTGAATAGCATATTTAGATAAGCGGGCAAACTCCATATGGTACTCTCATACACTTCTAGTACCTTGCTTCAAATTCTCAAACTCAGCTGCACGGGTTGCCCTTGTCTCGGCGGGCAGAAAATGATCTATAAATGCATCGGCAAACTCGCTCCACCTGACCAGAGGGCTCCCCTCTTCACGGGAATCTTCCCACAACTCAAACCACGAATAGGCCGCCCCTTTCAGACGGTAGGCAGCTAACTCTACTCCCTCTGTCTCAGTTGCACGCATGACCCTGAGGGTCTTGTGCATCTCATCAATAAAATCCTGAGGGTCCTCTTCTGGATTGGCACCCGTAAACACTGGAGGGTCTAACTGAAGAAATCTGTTCACCCTGGAACTGGTGGAATCCCCTTGCTGGCTAGAAGAACTGGGTGCAACATTTGACCTCTAGGCCTGAGAGGCCACTAGCTGAGTCAACATCTAAATAGCTCCCCTAAGATCCCCATTAGAAATACCAAAACCAGAGGCTGGGGCTAGAGGCGGAACTGGAGTATCAATGGGAGGGATAGTGGTACCCCCCGTAGATGCAGGAACTGAGGTAGTCTGCTCCGGAACAGAAGAATCAGGGAGGTTCATAGCAGGGCGATTATCCTTACCTGCAGTATCAAGTAGTGAATCATCGGCCACTTCTGGGGTAGCACTGGCTCCTTGGCCAATTCTAGCTTTCTTCTTAGGTGCCATGTACTGAAAATTAAAGGAATCCACTAGTTAGAGGAGGAACAGTTTCGTAATTGCCGACGATCCAGAATATCAAAGAAGGGTGTTATTCATAATGCCCAAGTAGCCTCCAACGTATAGATGTGGTCGACTTTACACCGATAAGAAGGACCCTACTAGACACGACTCCGAGACATCCTAGGACACTTTAAAACCTTAGGCTCTGATACCAAGTTTGTCACACCCCAACCTCGGGAGGCGCGATCGGCGCTCAATCGAGTGAATCCAACTGAGCAAGCCTTATTGACACTTTCTACCCAAATCAATATGATTAAGGAAATCCGGCTTTCGATTATTTAGACAATAGCAAACTTGAACATTCAACAATGTTAGTTCATTTTTATATCACAAATCTTAAATCGTGGTTAAGTTTCTCAGATTTTATACAGTCATTGCTTAGACGAACTAGTAGATTTGTACACAGATCATTAACCCATCCAATACCCATACATAACCCACACATTGTCTACGGAGCCTCTATGGATACAAAAGACGTAATATGACAATGCCGGCAACAAGGCCCCGGCTATACCTCAAAAGTGAAAGTTTATAACAAAAGATGAACAACATAACCCCTTTGAAGGAAAAAGGGTCTCACCAAGTCTTCGGGAGGAGGACACTCCGCTATGCGCGATCGGCACTGTCCGCTATAGAACCACCTACATTCATTCAAAAATGTAGCGCCCCGGCAAAATGGACGTTAGTACCATGGAATAGTACTAGTATGTATAACTAAACACCATCTAATTAGAAAGAACTTTCATACAAGAATAAGAATCACAAGTATAACTCAAACGATCACCATATTATCAAATAAAAGAATCATACAGTTTTCATATCATTTTTCCATAGCTTTTAGTTTGGGGCATTTCACACTATTCGTCAATGTTCACAATACCACCGCTATCTTGAGCGGAGTCCGATCTCGACCTGATCGGCTAGGTTGCCTCATTTGAGGCATATACTTCAATCAAATCTCATTTTCCCTTTTTCCGAAATTCATTCACAATACCACCGCCATCTTGAGCGGAGTCCGATCTCGGCCTGATCGGCTAGGCCGCCTACTAAGGCACTATTCCCTTTTCATTAATTATTTCGTTTCACATCTATCATTTCATAGGCACTTGGGGCCACAACTTTATCACATCATTCTTTGCACTAGGCCGTATTTCACATCGTTCCCAATTTCAATATTTGCTTTGCCATTTAGGACAGTAGGTGCACACAAGAGCAATTTAAATTGTAAGCATAGATAAGATTTCACGTAGATGGCACAATAATGCAACTTCAATCTAAATTTGAGGTCTACGCAATTCAATACATAATTCATATCTTTTGCCCCTTTTCAAGTTATCAAGATAGCACGTTGATCATGTTGAGACACATCTTTCACGCATATAATGACGTCCATACCTATCTTCGAGAGGCTACAGGGCACTTAGCAAATTTCCCTTCTTTTTTTTGGTATCGTTATCTTATTTTAGCTTAAAGCCTATAATTTTGATTCTTCCTATGCATCTGTATGTGATGTTGAGCACCAAGTATCAACGTGCACCATTGGCTGGTGATGTTGCGGATGGGCTGTGAAGAGCTATGGATGCTTGATCATCATTGCAATGTGTTGTCCAGGCCTAGATGATGAATTATTGGTAGATCTTTTAGTTTTTCATTTGGGGAATGAAAATGATTCTTATATCTTGTCAACCAGTGTAGAATCAAGCGGATTAATTGGTTGCCTAGTTATTATGACCATGATGGGGTCATGGGAAGGTGTAGATTTAAGTCTAGCCGGTGGGTTATCTCCTGCGTGAAGATTTGAAGTCATGTGTCTCGTATGAGGATTATTTTCATTGGAATGCATATATTATCATTTCAGAGCATTTAAGGAAGCTGGCTTGGCTACCACAAGGAGGAGTATGCACTTAGTAGAGTCTTCAGAGTGTTCTATGACCAGTGTTACGTAAGCATATTGGAGTATTCAGCTGATTAACAATGAAGAACTGGAGCACCTATGAAGTAAGGTATTGTGGGTTACCGGCGATGTGTTCTATGGCTTCGAGCCAAGTGGTCGAGTCTTGTATCAACGATCGAATTGTAGCGTCACGTGTTATCAGTTCATGGACTAAGGGCCATTCGTGGATTAGCTGTGAGATGAAAAGGTTGACTTCTGGAACAATTCGAGCATGATATTTGTTGTGGATGTAGTGTGCAAGGAAAAGAAACCGCTTGGTTGCTTCTTTGGATATTCATGTGCTGGTGAAGCGTGGATCATTCAGTGTGTATTGGTTGTGTAATGGAGAATAGATCAAGGTGAATGACTATCGAGGTGGTTCTGATGAGTTTTAGATTCATATCTGGCATTTAAGGATTTCCGGATTTGTGTATGTCTAAGGCTTGAGGTCAGTAGTAGATGGTGTCTGGATTTGTGGTACTTCAACATCAATATGGACCAAGTAAGAAATATTAGAGAGATGCTTGAAATGGCTTCGAATTCACCGAATGTCCCTTCAGAGTGAGCATTTCATAGTGAGTTACTTTTACCTTAGCCAGTCTGCATGACTCGGTTGGTTAGAGAGAAATCAGTCCTGATGATTTGACTATGCGTTACTGGGTTTCGAAGAATTCACGATGGCTATGGCAACAGTTCGGAGTTGATGTCTTGTATGGGTATAAAAGGTGTTGCATGTGGCAATGTCCTCCCGGATTGAGTTAAATGGAATGTTCTTGGTTGATGGGGTGCTCATCATTCTTGTGATTCAAAGTTGATTATGACATTTTTCGTATATTTATGAGTTAGCTTGATAGCTGTGGTGTGCCGTGTGGGATTGAAAGTTTCGAGCACAAGGTTGCAGTTTAGTCTCGAAGGGACGGTCATAAGTCCTAGAAGTCATGGAAGATTTCATATATTTAAGAGAATACTAGCTCTATTTGGCATCGTCTGAGAAGGGTGTGTATTTTTTGAGGCATTATGTTTTGACATGCGGATGCTTGACTAGTATTAGGGTGATTTCCTGATTTTGGGTTGTTGAGGCTCTGGTTTTGTTGCATGGCGCAAAAGACCTATGTGAGTATTTTTCGTAAGATGATCGTTTATGAGTGATGTATTAGTCATTTAAGTAGTGGAGTCAATATCGAATATGGAGATTTCGGTATTCATGAGGTTTAAAGACCAAATGTTCTAGTAAGCAAACTATTCCTTGATTGTGGATGTACATTAAGAATGGGATATGGGATGGTATGTGTTATGGATAGGTTGATATGGATTTTTGAAAGGTTATTTACCTCGTTGGGGATGATCAAAATTGGTTTGGGGGCTATTTGTAGGCCTAATGAGAATGTGTATTCTATATCGGATGGAGTTTGTTTACTCTTACACAACTTTTACCGTAGGTATATCATCAAGCATAATGGATGTTATTCGTGCCTTGGTCTATTGTCATGCCCCAACCTCGGGAGGCGCGACCGGCGCTCAATCGAGTGAACCCAACTGAGCAAGCCTTATAGACACTTTCTACCCAACTCAATATGATTAAGGAAATCCGGCTTTCGATTATTTAGACAGTAGCAAACTTGAACATTCAACAATGTTAGTTCATTTTTATATCACAAATCTTAAATCGTGGTTAAGTTTCCGAGATTTTATTCAGTCATTGCTTAGACAAACTTAGAGTTGTAAACAGATCATTAACCCATCCAATACCCATACATAACCCACACATTGTCTACGGAGCCTCTATGGATACAAAAGGCGTAATATGGCAACGCCGGCAACAAGGCCCCGGCTATACCTCAAAAGTCAAAGTCTATAACAAAAGATGAACAACATAACCCCTTTGAAGGAAAAAGGGGCTTACCAGGTCTTCGGGAAACGGACACTCCGCTATGCGCAATCGGCACTGTCCGCTACAGAACCACCTACATTCATTCAAAAATGTAGCGCCCCCGGCAAAAGGGACGTTAGTACCATGGAATAGTACTAGTATGTATAACTAAACACCATCTAATTGGAAAGAACTTTCATACAAGAATAGGAATCACAAGTATAACTCAAACGATCACCATATTATCAAATCAAAGAATCATACATTTTTCATATCATTTTTCCATAGCTTTTAGTTTGGGGCATTTCACACTATTCGTCATTGTTCACAATACCACCGCTATCTTGAGCGGAGTCCGATCTCGACCCGATCGGCTAGGTTGCCTAATTTGAGGCATATACTTCAATCAAATCTCATTTTCCCATTTTCCGGAATTCATTCACAATACCACCGCCATCTTGAGCGGAGTCCGATCTTGGCCCGA